>NW_027263535.1:3994710-4122173 GCF_042370955.1 Sodiomyces alcalophilus JCM 7366 | reverse complement strand
CCCCCCCCCCCCCCCCCCCCCCCCCCCCCCCCCCGCGGGGACTCCTACGTTATAGTAGGTAGACCTATACCTATCACGGCGCCTCCTATTATCGTTACGCCTATTCCTAGTATAATAATTCCTTTTACGGGGGTAGAAGGCCTATACTAGCTTAACCGGTTCCTATAGGTGGTTAAGAATATCGTAGGGGTTATTCGTGTTAAGGTAAAGGATTTTAAGTCCTTTAAGGGAAAGAAGACGGATAGGCAGGCTAAGGTCGTGGCGTCTACGTTATCTCTTATTATCGCTAAAAGCGTTAACGGTTATAAGGATACTTATAATAACGTTAATCTCGATACCTAAACCCGGTAGCTAGGGGCGGGGCTTATCCGGCCCGACTTAATTAACGTGGACGGCTTAGCCGTTATTCTAACCTTTATTTAATCCTTACCGCCTTTCTTATAACTCGTCTTCTTCTTATACCGTTCGCGTAGTTCGTTATTAACCTTAATCGGGCTATACTTCTCTTCGTAGCGGTCTAGGGCGGTTAATTCTTATAGGGACTCTATCGGTTCCTAAGATATCTAGGCGTATCCTTCCTACTTTACTAACGCCTCTCTCCTTACGCCTTTACCTACCTTCCTATTCCTAGTATATAAGATTTCCTTTACTATCTATTCGTCTTCTTTAAGACCGTCACGAATTAGTCCGGGTTAGGGGTCGTATAGAACTTAACTAGGAAGC
The DNA here is from genome assembly GCF_042370955.1 of Sodiomyces alcalophilus JCM 7366. Classification (NCBI taxonomy): domain Eukaryota; kingdom Fungi; phylum Ascomycota; class Sordariomycetes; order Glomerellales; family Plectosphaerellaceae; genus Sodiomyces; species Sodiomyces alcalophilus. Next base: position 4,121,450 of record NW_027263535.1, on the reverse strand, counting down.
GGATCTTTGCTCGTATATTATAGAAGGTTTATATAAAACCTCGGGTATACGTTTAAAAGCATATCTAGTTCTATAACGTGCGGGTTAATAACCTTAGTAACCCTATACTTCTAGTATAGCTAGCTTAACTTACGCGATAGTCTTAGGGTAAAGTAGTTTATAAGCGAGAGCTATATAAGGTCGCCTTTATAAAGGCGTTCGGCGGGGATACGACGCTTATTCGCTAACTCTTCCTACTATAGCTATATAGCCGCTATTAAAGCTTAGGCGAACTCTATAGCTTTTTAGAGGCGGCGAAGTAGGTTATAGGCTATAAACTCCTAAGCGTTACTGCTTAGTTCCTTATAGATCTAGATCGGGTCGATATAGTATCCGTGTTTAAGGAAGAACGGACTTATCTTAGTGGTAGAGCTCTCTTAGTTATTTAATACTAGTTAGGCGGCGGGTAGTAACCTATCCTAATTATCTTAGGTATAGTAGATAAAGGCTTAGAGGTACGTCTATACGTCTTAGTTTATTCCCGGCTAGAAGAAGCGTCTTATTATAAGGGTAATTATATTATCTCGCCCCGGGTAACCTCTAATCGTAGAGTCGTGTATAGATTAGATTACCCGTGTTTATAATATACTCCCTTTTTAAGCTCCCGGCACCTATAGGCGATCTCGGAATATTAGTAGTCCTTATAAGGTAATCCCGTATTCGGTAATCTAGGCTTAGAGACCTAATAAGGGGGAAACTATGGATTACTTTTAGATACGGCTTTTATAGCTTAGCGATACTAGTTATCTTCTTTTACTATAGCGTCTTATAGCCGTTATAATTCGTTATTAGCTTCGAATACTCGTGGGTATTCGCGAAGGAGGCGGATCTTTAGGGGGATTAAGGTCTCTAGGATTAACTATATATACCGCGCCTATTCCTATTCGTCGAAGAAGTCCTTCGGTTCGTCTTATTCTTTACGCGAAAGAGTATTAATAGTATAGTTATCGGCACCCTTACGGTATTCTAGTATAAAGTCGAACTAGGCAAGCTCGCTGGCCTATCGGTTTATCTCTTATTAAGTATCTTCTTCGTTATTAAGTATTCTAGGGCCTTATAGTCGGATAGGATTATAAAGCGACTATAACTTAGGAGCTCTGCTTTTTAATACGTTATATAAGTTATAATCGCTAATATCTCCTTATTATAGATAGGGTAGTTATACTTAGCTCCTATAAGTCGCCTTAAGTAATAGGCGACTATATAATAACGTCCCTATTCGTTTTCTTAAACTAATACTCCTCCTAATACGAATCCCGAGTAGTCGGTTTCTATAAAGGTCTTATTACTTAAGACCTATTATCTTAAGATCGGTTCCTCCTAGAACCTCTTCTTAACCTTTTCGAAGGCCGCTTATCTATTAGGACCCTAGGAGAATACTCGATCCTTTTTTATTAGTCTTATTAGGGCGGCCATAATATAGGCGAAGTTGTTTATAAATATATAGTAGTAGTTTATAAAGCCTAGGAAGCTTCGGACTCCCTTTACCGAGGTCAGGGCTTCTTATTCTCGGATCGCCTTTAGTTTATCGGGGTTATATAAAACGCCCTAGCCGGCGATAACTATAAACCCTAAGTACTTTACGGTCTTTATACTAAACTTATACTTCGCTGGGTTAAGCGTTAATCCTGCGTCGCTTAGCGATTATAGTATTAGGTTAACCTTTTTCTTATAGTCGTATAGGGAGCCGCTTAAGTAAATTAGGATATTATTAATATATACGGTAATAAAATCGTTAAGGTAGCGCTATAGCGTCTTATTAATATATCGCTAAAAGGATATAGGGGCGCTACTAAGTCCGAAGGGGTATACTAACTATTTAAATAAGCCGAATCGAGTTTAAAACGCTATCTTTATTTTATAGCTAGCGGCTATTCGGATCTTATAAAACGTAGTAACTATATCGAGTTTTATAAACCACTTAGCTTACTTTAGGTTTCGGAGTATCTCCGTAATTAATAGGAGAGGATAGCGGTCTTTTTAGATAATCGTATTTAGGGTATTATAGTCGTAATAGAATTATAACCCTCCTCCTAGCTTCTTTATAAATAGAACTAAAGCTCTAGCGGCGGAGCTACTAGCTTATATAAATCCCTTATCGATAAGGTCGGTAAGGGTCTTCTATAGGACTAAGAGTTCCTTTCTGGATATATTATAAAGAGGGCCCTAGGGTAGTTCTGGCTCCTTACCGTCGGGCCCTTATATAAAGTTCATTTCGTGGTTAACCCTAGGTCGATAAGGGGGAAGGCGGTTTATTTATAAGTCGGAGAATAAGTCCGGGAATCGTTATAGTATCTCTTCTAGGATATACTTTCGGGGGTCGATTAAGGACTTACCTCGGAGGGCCTTATCGATATCTTTAATACTAACTATATAAAGCGCGAGTTCCTCTTTACTAAACCGTTATTTCCTTTATAATCGCCGTATAATACCGGCGAATACCGACCCGGTTATTACTTAAGCCCCGCGGATAGCTCTAATATTATCGGGTTCTTTTTCGCCTTAGAGTTAGATATCTATCCGGGCTACTCCGTAATAAAGGCGATATTTTTTTATATAATAAGTAATATCGTTATATTCTATTTAAGGTTTCCCTAGGAATATATTATAATCTAATCCTAGTATTATATAGGCGAATAGTCGTTATATATATCCACTAATCTTAAGATTGTATATAGCGATACCGGAACTCTTTATAGACCCTATAGTATCGGAGAACCCCGAGAGGGGTCTTCTAGTCTTATTAACTAATAGGAGGCAGAGGGACTTTATAAGATATTTACTTATAGCTACGTAATAGTTATATTTAGTATCTATAAGAGCGGTAATTAACTTTTTATTAATCCGCACTTATATAAGAGCTAAATAACTACTACGCGACTATAATATAAACTCTTTTTAATCCCTTTATTCCTCTATAATAGGCTTTAGTGCCTGTTTTTATATTAAAGCTATTCTTTTTCCGAGTCTTGATTATTATCCGTGACTCCTATATAGATTATCTTATTATCCGAGGCTACTAAGACCTTTACTATATAGTTCTTTTTATAATCCTCGGCGTCTTTTTTCTTTAAGCGACACCTTCTAGCTAAGTATCCCTTCTTTCCGTAGTTATAGCACTCTCTTATCTTTTTTTCTTAGTCTATACTCGATTAACTCCTCCTATCTTTATATCGCCGTTATAATTATAAGCGTAACTATTATTATTATTATTATATAGCGCTTAGCCGAACCATGGCTTTATAGCAAGGGCTTTAAGTCTCTAAGCGATGCTTTATATTTCGGTTATCTAGGTATAGTAGTTATTCGGTAGTTTCGTGGTAATAAGGGCGGCGCGGAGGCGATTACCAAGAGCTCCCTCTAGGAATATAATCTTTATAGTATTATCCTATTAACCTTTACCGGTAATAGTAAGCTATTATTCGAAACCGGGTATAAAGCTTCCGAACGCTTAGTCTTTATGCTAGCGTAACGTTCTTAGAGTATTAGCCGCGCGAGGTTATTTATTAACGTCTTTATATATACGGTTAAGGTAATTAAGGAAGTCTTTAGGGTTATATTAACTATCAGTTCCGCCTATAGCCTAAAAGGAGGCGATAACGTGGCGGGGAGCTTCGTCTAAGTAGGCGTTAATAAAATACCACTTCTTATAAAGGCTTTAGAAGAGATATTAATCGAGTAGGAGCTTTTCGCGAATCCCGGACGACTAGCTCGCGTACTCGGAGCGTTTACCGTTAAACTTCTAGGGTAGTAGAAGTGCTTTAGTTCTAAGGTTCGAAACAGGCGTTATATCGGGTATAGGCGTAAAAACGGGCGGCTAAGGGCCCTATATAGTCTTTTCTGATAGTATAGTAAGATAAGGCGTGGCTATATATTATTAGTTTTATATCGCCTATAGTAGCTAGTTAATAGTATTCTGTTATTCTTAGATCTAGGTGGTTAAGGTCGCGACCTAAGTCTATAAAGGGTTAATAATCTCCTTTCTCCACTCCATAGCCTTAGGCGACTCGCCCGCTAGGCGTGACGGAGCGCCGGGAAGTGGATCGGAGTAATAGTCTATCTCTATCAGTATAGCGTGTGGGTTTCGCTAAGCTTTAGATATATAAGCGGCTGGTTATAAGTTATTTATAAAGTAAGGCCGAATAATTAAATTATCTAAAGCTAAGGAGAAAAGAAGGAAAGGGGAAAACTCTATAGGTGCTTACGACCTAAATATAATATCGCGGCGACCCGCTAGAAGCACGCTATAATTAGTCGGAAGATCCGGTGCTCTACTAGATTATCTCTACGGGGTTAACCCGTAATATAATATAAGACCGACCGGATCCTTAAATTCTTCGTAGCCTAAGGCAAAGAAGATAGGCGGTAGGAGCGCTATCGCGGCGTTAATTAATCGATTAATCGATTAACGGATTAACGGGTTAATAGGGTTAAAGATTAATCGATTAATTAATAGATTAAGGGATTAGACTACGATTAAAATTAATAATCGAATAGGAAGGCGGTGGGTAGAAAGTAGATAAAAGTTATATTTAATTAGCTATAGATATGGGTCTATAACCGAACTATAGTCGGAATAACTAAGTAGTATAGTCGGAATAACGGGTCTCTAAATTATATAGCTTAAAAAAAAGAAAAAGAAAACTTAGCAGGTAGCGGGGCCTATTAAGAGCTGTTATAATTAGACGATAGTCCTATTAAAAGTTTATTATAGTCCGAATAAGTCTACCCTATAACTAGGGTATTTAGATTATATAATATATAGTGAGGTACCTAGTATGAGGATATTATATATTCTAAAGACCTTAGGGTTAATAAATATATAGATATAAATAGCAGTAATTTAGTTACTTAAGATATATAGTCTTAGTAATAAAGATTAAGGCTTATCGTAAGGTGCAGGTGCACAGTATATATAGCTAAGATCTTACTTATATATACAGTCGCGTACCCTCTTAAAATTAGATTAATAGGCAGCAAATACCGAATAGGGGGCGTATAAATACCGGTACTCCTCCGCCCACGCCTATACCCACGCCTATACACACGCAACCACGGCTATCTTATTCCTACTTTTCTTACTTTATATAATAAGGTAATAGAACTCGCTGCCTCTATCTATAAACTAATAATATTAGATTAAGAATATATATTAGCAATATAGATTAACGACATAGATTAATAATAACAAAGATTAAGAGGAAGATTAATAGAAAGGTTAACGGAAGGATTAATAGGGTCTAGGTCTTAACTATAGTCGGAATAACTAAGTAGTATAGTCGGAATAACTCGGAGCTAAACTACTAGGGATAATACTAAACCTGGTTTAGTATATAGATGGATTTATTAAGTCTTTACGATACTCCCCTATAATCGAGTCAAGGCGCTCAGCCAAGAACCGATGCCGCTTAACGGCCCCCACCCATTCCAAGTCACTGGCATGAGTTGTCGCTACCCTATAAGTGGCACTACTTGAACCAGCCAAAAGTAACCCGAATTCTCCACCAAGCCGGCCCAAGCTGCCGGAACAGTAAAGGACCTGGGTGAAGATGCTATCTCGAGCGGGGGGGTCCTCGACGGCTGGTAGAAAGTCGCAGAGTGTCTTCACAAGCATATCCACTAAGTGGAGGGTGAAGCTGGATACAAATGACAAAGGCAACTCAAGAGGCTCGAGGGCATCATCGCTTTGCGCTCTCTCGGAATGCGCCAGGTCTGGGAATAAGCTCTTGAACATGGACATGATGTGAAAGCTTTGCTCGCGGAATACTTCGATGTAGCGTTTCAAATACCGCTCGGTTTGTTGGCCCCCGGACAATACCTGAGTGTTATGAGCAGCCTTGTTAGTGGCTTTTTCCTCGTCGGCGAGTTTTCGTAGTGGCTCGAGTGCCGCGAGAGTGTCATTAAGAGTCGCAACACGGCAGCGCAAGAATAATAGAGCTAAAATTCTTTCTCCTGGTCCGCCGCTCGGCTTGGCGGCCTGATTGATATCGGAGAGCACTCTCCTGAGCCAGCTGAGGGTACGCAGGGCAGTAGCCAGCTTGAGCCCGGGGGACCTCAGAGTCCCAATAAGATCGGCCAATAGTTGCAGGATGACCTCATCCGTCTGCCGAGATACTAGGCCTGCAACAGGTGAATCTGGGTACAAGGCATGAAGTCGTCGGACATGACTGTTCAAGTCGAGCGCGGATGAGTAGCATGGTGGCACTGAAGTTGTGGCTGATGCCAGAAGGGTGGGTAACTCCAAGACATTGGCAAGGCGCTCGACATTGCGAAGCAGCAAAAGGGACTGTTGTCGCTCAAGGAGGTGGTCCGTATAGCCGGCCTTGCTGTATGTGGCAGAGAAATATAGAGCTTCCCCGTCGAGCTTTGGAATGGCACTTTTTAGGTCGGTGGCAGAACGGTCAAAGGTGGGAAGTGTGAGTGGGAGTGCGGAGTGCCGGACCGTGGAGTCAATGATGAATCGGTGCGATTGTTTGCCTGTGGCCTGCAGAGAGAGAAGAATTGACTGCAGGGAATTCGCCAACACGTGCGGCTCTGTTGTTCCCAGAGATGCTGTCGACTGGTGTGCAAGACGTGCTAGATATTTGAGCCTTACCGAATCCTCTGAGGGAAAAGTGAGCTCGCTCCCCACCTCGCCATTGGAGTCAAGCATCTCCAAAAGAAGCTCCGAAGCCATGAGTCAAGATAATAAGAGAATCTCGGTTATATATTCAGCCATGACAAAGAGCATTTGTACCATGGCCCCGTTTTATAGAAAGGTTAATAAAGTGTCACGTGACGTACAGCCTTAGGACATTGGACATGACATGTGCAGAGTAAAAGCCTAAGGACTACGAGTACCGTCTTCCTATATACGGATCGACCTATAGGTACCGGATAATTACTATTCTTAAGTAATAGTATAGGTTAGGAAGGTATTATAATTGTTAGGACACTAATTTGATATAAAATGTGACTTATATTATATTACAAAACTATAAAAGAGTATAAGTCTATAATCTCGAATATATAAGTAAAAAAGAGGTAAAAATGCTATAGTATATCTCTTAGAAGTACCTCTGTATTCGGAGCAGTAAGTAACGTGTCCTCGATTATAACCTAACGGCTTTTTCGGGGACCTTAAGCATAATTGCCTAATATACCTCCCTAGAGCTGCAGGATTAATGCTGATAAACAACCTAAATCTTGCCCCTTAGGCGCGACTGCGATTTTTAGCTGGCTCCCTATACGATATTTTAAGCTAGCTCCTGATACGATAGATTATTAAGTAACCGTATAACGGTATTTTAGGTAATAAAGTAAGCGATCTAACCGCTTAACGTCGCCTATACGACTATAGTATCCGATAACCTATATACCGTAATTTGCTTGTTTTTTTTCCTATTAATAAAACTTATGTTTTTTTCCCCTATAGTTAACTTATTCGAGGCGTTTTTCTATTAATAAAGCTTATTATTCCTTTGCCTATACTTAAGCTATCTTCTATTAATAAAGTCTGCTATTAGCTAATAGCTTCCTTAATACTAACCGAGTCTATTCCTATTAATCGACTGCTATTTACCGCTTGCCGCCCGCTAATAAAGCCCTCCCTTACCGTTATTTAATATAACCTAACCGTTTTAACTTACTAACGTGCCGTTAAGTAAGTAATGGTTATAAATAACCTAATCAGCCTAGGAAAAGCATTTATACTAACCGCTATTCTATAGTATACCTTCTGCCTTATCAGATTCCGAGCTATCCTTCCCCGCCTATAGCCGCGCCGCGAGTTCTTTAGACTCCTCTTCCTTATGCTACTTGATCCCTATAACGCCCGCGCCCGCGCCCGCTACTTCCTCCCCCGCCGCCTAAACACTGCACGACTCCCCCTACGCCAATAGCGGTCGCGTCAGGAAACGATACCCGGTAATAGAGGCCACGAAGTCGCCTAAGCTCGGGTTCTCGAGCTAGTCTATAATAGTGGTTATAAACCTACGAAAGCTTTAAAGACTATATAGGACCTTCAAGTATATTATAGTTAAGTAAACTACGCGTTATATACTAACTAAAGCTATTACTATAGGTTAAACGTGATCTTATCCTAAGAGAGGATAAAGATCTTAACTTAACGCGCCCGGCTAACAGCGAGGCGGTTATAATAACTATCGTGGGCTCGCCGTAGAAGGACTATAGGCACCATGGTAATAAATATAGACTATTTACCCGCTGCTTTACGGTTATAGGTATCGCCGGCGGTAGTTATAGTAACTACTACTATAATTCTAAGAGCAGTAAATACTCCTACTGCCCCCTCCCCGACGCCAAAAAGGGACTATTATCTCGCCGCGGTAAACGCCGCCTAATAAAAGGTTAGGTATATCTTATCCCGAAGCACTATAACCCTTAGCTCTGTATATACTAACGAACTGGCCTGTAAATACAGAAACGCCCGTCCCCCTTATCTTCTAAGAAGGCTAAGACCGCCGCCCTCTTTTTCTTAAAAAGGAAGACTACTACAGTTACTACCCCGCCCGCCCCCCTCCGCCCCCTCGCCGCTAAAAGACATACTATTAAAGTAACGGAGGTGTTACCCGTCCTGCTGCTAGTTAGAATAATAAAGATATAGAAAAAGCAGATAGTTTAGTTCTATAAGAATATAATTACTACGCTAGAGAATAGCCTATAGGAGGAGGAGGAGGAAAAGTAATAGGCCTATTATGTTTTTCTTTTTTTTCGTATTTACTTAAGGTTTAGGGTGTTCCTTTGTTTTTTTTTTCTCTTTTACTTATTAACGGTCTAGGGTTATCTCTTTGCTTTTAATTCTGCTATCCGCACCCTTTACAGAGGGTATGTAATATAAAGACCTTCACTACCACTCTTCGCCCTTATTATTAAGCGCCGCGAGAATATTTAAGATATCTAAGCGACTAAAGAATCTATTAGCACCTCGGGATATATAATATTCTCTATATACCGACGCTTTTAACCCGAAACTAAAATAACGAGCCGCTAAACGTCCGTAACTCTTGATATGATAACGTAAAATTAACTATAAGTAAAGATAGCCTGCTAAAGGTCGACGCTAATCGTACTAAAGGATTACCCCTACGACTTATCAATGGTTATTATAAAGTATAGCCGAATAAGAAATTATCGGCGATGGATAATATAAACTAGATCCTCCACTAAAGAGTCTAGAATAATATAGGGGATTCGCCGTATATAACCGGTATATAAGCCCGAGAGTATCTTAGCCACTAGGATATTCATAGCTATCTATAAAATAACTAATCGCGTACCGTTATAAAGACTACTCTACGGGCTAAGATTCCGTAATAGAATAATAAGTGCCCTAACCTTAAGCGTTAGCTTACCTAGCGGTATAGAAGTATACTCTACTAAGATTAAGTATTCCGGCCTAAGCTTATAAAGAGGACCGTTAGTATCCTCTTAGCGATTAGCGACTATATTCGTAGAGAGATAAACCCGTGGCCTATCCGGCAGGCTATCCACCACGAGTACCGGTATCCCAGAGCACCCTGTCTAGTATGTGGCATAGGCCTTACCCTTTTAGGATAGGTTGCTAAGGTCTATTTTCGGACACGAAATTAGACTCTGGGCTTAAGGTCCCGGTATATCGTAGAGTCGCGAAACAGGGATGGAACGGGTTATTCCGTACCGAGATTAGATATATATAAGTTACTTATAAGGTTAAGAGCAGAGTTTTTCCCTATTTTCTAGCAGATCAGATCCTTCTTCTATAGAGTTAATTACACTAATAGAGTCTATTAAATTAATATATCTACTGCTAATTTTATATACCTACGCTGTTTATACGATACACGCTGCCTAGCGCCTACTACGTCTTAGGATGTATATATTAGGAATCCGACTTATATTTAGCTAAGAGGATACCCGAGAGATACATAGGTACTTAAGCGTGTCCACTACTTTACACATTACGAGGTGACTGAATAATATACCGGGACCTTACGTCTAGAGTCTAATTTCGTGTCGGAGAATATGCCTTAGAAACCTATCCTAAAAGGGTAAGGCCTATGCCAGATACTAGACAGGGTTCTCCGGGAAACTAGTACTTATTCACTACCTTCCTATTAATCCTAGTAACGGTCGTGTTACGGGCTATTAAGATAACACGATCAGAAAATACTGTATAATCGAATAGGGCCTAGTAAAGTAAATTAACTAAATAGATTAGATTATAAAGCCGAGCCAGGGTATCGACCACTAAAATTGCCTAAAATAGCTCCGTGGACCTATAAAGCCCCTTATAGTAAGAGAGGTCCTATAGCCACCGAATAAAGGACTAGTTATTACTATTGGTAGACCTTACCCGTGCATTTTACGTTAGGCGGAGTACGCGAAGCTACGGCCAGATAGGCGAGCGCCGGAAGTATACCTACATAATTTAAGGACACGAGCTACTCCGAATAACTAGTAAAATCTAAGCGAAGTCGCCGCTAAAAATAACTAGAATACTACTAAAAAGATTAGTATAACCACGAATATTCTATAACGTCCGATTTATGGCCTTAACCCAGTGCCTATACTGTATCAAAACCTTATCCTATATAATTAATATCGTCTTTTATACTAACCGGGTAAGGTTTATATTCTTATAGATATTATAAGAAAAGGTATTATCGATCCGAATCAGGATCTTAAACCGCGAATAGTCTATCCGACTACCTTCTAGTAGGATTATCACGATACTAGAAGAGGCGATATAAAAGACTACCTTCCCCTCGGACCGAAAATAGGCGTAAAGACCGCGATATATAAAAGTCTTACCTATCCCGCCAGGACCCTATAAGAAGGACCGACTATATCGCCCGGACTTTACCGAGTCGATGATTTACCTAAATACGGCGGCCTAATACTAGTTAAACTACCTGCTAATCTTATTAAAGACCGTAGACTACTCCTCGCTATTATAATCGAGCTCTGTAACTAATAAAGAGTTCCTTATTATAAGCTCCTAGTTAAATACGAGGATAGGTAGCCGGAAATTAGCGAGTGTCCTTCCCGTCTTAGTAAGACGCGCCTAGAGAAGGAATAAACCATAGTTAATATACGGCCGTTCTAAGGAAGGCCGATAGGGAAGACCTTACTAGCTTATCCGACGATAAAGATTATCGTAAATTAACTCCGTAAAGGTATCCTAGATTACCCGCGGACTAGAAATATCGCTATATATAAGGGCGACTATAAAAAGCTCCTATAATATATAACCAGTTTACTAAACCGTAGCCTCTTAAAAACAGGTAACCTAGTAGCGGTTATCGTGAATTAAGCCGGGTATAGTATAGGCTTTCTAAAAGGTATTATAGGGGCTATTACTAATAACCTATAGGTCGGTAAGTAAAGTCGGACCGCGAATAGAAATTAAAAGCAGCCGTAGATAGAACGGCTTACTAGACGTCGGGGGTATATAGTATAAGCTGCTAATCCAAAAACCCCGTTACCGTAGCCGCTAGGCGAATTCCTACGGTAACTAAGTATACCAGCTAGGAAAGTTATAATATAATAAGTTATAACTATCTTTATAGTTACGGTTATAGTTAAACAAAGCTATTAACAGACTTTTTCGCTTTTATAACTAACCCTTAATACAATGGACGAATAAGAAAAAGGGCGGCTATACCTTTAGTTACCTCCGAATCTAAGACTTTATTATATCTTAGTAGAAGACGATTAGCTACTGACACTTAAGGTGAATAAGTAGGCGTATAACTAGCGGGAACTTATGGTAGACTAGGAACTCGAATAACTAGACCACTGCTTCCGATAGACCGATATATCGACTATTAAGGTAAAGGGATACCTTGTCTTTATAATTGCGACTGGTAATCTTAACGGTTATTCGGTCGCCGCCCTTATAGATATACTTATAAATATATTTAATCGCTTTTACGCTGCTATAAAGCTTAACGTTAATATAAGCGCTATACTTTAGCGATAAATAAAGGCTATACGGGACTATAAAGCGATTATCTAGCCGTACCGGACCGGCCAGGCCCCTTTTCTTAATATACTAGCTAATATCTCGGCGCTTATACTACGGATAATTATTATTCTGTATAATAGTCTCGGGGTTAAACGGCTTTAGAAATTACTTCGAATACTTATTACCTAAGCCGTTTAGAGACTATATACACGGCGCCGAAGGCTTATTAGTACCGTAAGACCTATAGACTATATTCCTACTAATAACTCTATAGAGGCGGCTAATAGGGTTAGACTTAAGAGTCGGCAGCTTTATAGAGATAACTCTATTAACATTAGCAGGGTCTTTATAAACACCGGCCGCCTCCGCGCTTAATAAAAGAAGTATATACCTATAAGGGAGACCGCGTTTCTGATATTCCACGGTCTAGATAATACTAGTAAACGTACTAAAAAGACTATCCTATAGTTCCCTCTTAAGCTCACGGCACTTTAGCTCGAAAATGTATCTTACTAAATCAGGGCGGTTATTTATACTCTAGCCCGGTAAAAATCTATATACTATCTCTAGCTAGCTCGGGTTAGCTATAAAAATAATAAAAAAGGTTAGTAGCCCTAGATAATAGATAATAGCTATAAAATCCTAATAGTATTAGGATATAAACCGCAAACAGCTAAGATATATTATAGGCAGGATAATATACTAACTAATATTCGTAAGATCCTTATCGCCACGATAGACCTAGTCTATTATACCCGAATATACGTCTGCCCATAATTCCCGCTAATAGTTCTGGACCTATCTTAGCTTTTTCGGGTTACACGACATCTATAGATATACTAGAAACTACTAAAAAAGGTATCCGTATATAAAAAGGATATACCCCTATTACAGTCGTGCGTATAGAAGGTAATAGTAGTATTAACGGAACTTAATCTCTATAACTTAGCGTGTCTAACCGCGAAAATTATATAGCTATATATTCTAATAATAACAGGTCCCTCTTAGAGAATATATTAAGGGATAGGCGAGCGGTACATAGGCTAGATGCTTATAATCGATGCAATAAAACCCCTATATGCTATTATCTACCAGCCTCTTTGCTAGGTTAATATCCTGATATCCTCTCTAGCTAGACTCGGTAGGAACTATGGCGGTAACCTTATCTATAGCCGGAAGGTTTTCGCGACGTATATCGGCTCCGTGTTTAATAACTAATCCTATCTACGGATTTAGCAGGATACGACCCTATTATTAAAAAGATAGGAAGTGTTCGTAGGCCGTAAGATAAATCTTAGTAGACGAATTATAGATATATATAAGGTGTAATAGGCGACTAAGAACCTCGCGGTTGAGCATAGTATTAACGCGTTATACGCTCGTGTGGCGGTAGTTAGCGGTACTTTAAGAATCGTGAAAATATAACTATGTAAAAGCGGGATAACGTTTACCGGTATTTAACGGTCTAGTAAGGTAGTAAAAAGCATTATAGATTTCGAAAGCTACCGGACTACCGGCTATCGGAATACCGCGACGGGTCTCTGTATAGTTAATCGAGGTAAATACGAATATATTATTATATAGGCGTGTGTTTTTACGAAACACGGAAGAGCGGGGATAATCGGGGAGTAGTAATCGTTAGATTAAGTCGGGTAATAGGGGGATTAGCTTAACCTCCACGTCGCCCTAAGTATAACAGGTGCTAAACTTAGGGGTTCTAGCGGTAAACTTCTATAAGATAAATATTTTTAGTAGGTATTAATAAATAGTAAAAGAGACGCTATACTTATATATAACCTCTTACGTATCAAATAAAGGGCAGTGTAATGCTTATATTTAACCCGTATATTACGGGTTGACCCTGTGGAGATAATCCGGTAGACCACCGGATCTTCCCACCAATCACAGTACGCTCCTAGTGGGTCGCCACGATATTATATTTAGGTCGTAAACACCCATAGAGCTTTTCCCTTTTTCTTGTTTTCTCCATAGCTTTAGATAATTTAATTATTCGGCCTTCCTCTATAAATAACTTATAACCAGCCGCTTATATATCTAAAGCTTAGCAAAACCAATAACGCATAGGTATACCGCGCCTCGCCACCCTATCGGAGGAGGTCGCATAAAGCTCCTAAACGCCCGCCCCGAAGCACACGCCCGACCCGATACCCGTTACGAACATATAAACCAAAGCACTCCTACCTTTATCGAAGTTTAACGGAAACCGCTTAAAGTATATAAGCTGGTTATCCGAAATACGCGAGAAGCTCCTATTAGATTAATATCTCTTCTAGAGCCCTCGCGAGAAATGGTATTTTATTAACGCCTATCTAGATAAAGCCCCTCGCCGTGTTATTACCTCCTTTTAGGCGGCGGGCGGAACCGACGGTTATTACGACCCCGAAGACTTTCTTAATTACCTTAATTATATATATAAGGATAGTAATAAATAACCTCGCACGGCTAATACTCTACGAATATTATAATAACGCGAAGACTACGCGTTCGGTAGTTTAATACCCGGCTTTAAACGATAGCTAGCTATCGCGGGCGGGGGTTAATAGGATAATACGGCGAAGATTATATTCTTAGAAGGAGCTCTTAGTAGCCGCCTTTATATTACTCTTATTACCGCGAAACTCCTGAATAATTACTACGCTTAGGTAGTAGAGGTATAGAGTATTACTTAGAGACTCGAAGCCCTCGCTAGGAGGCTATATTTCGGTTAAACACCCCGTAATAGTAATAATAATAATAATTACGCTTATAACTATAACGGCGATATAAAGATAGGAGGAGCTAACCGAGTATAGACTAAGAGAAAAGAGATAATAGAGTGCTATAACTACGGAAAGAAGGGATACTTTATTAGGAATTACCGTTTAAAAAAAAGGATGCTAGAGATTAGAAAGAAAGCCGTGTGGCTAAGGTCTCGGCTACCTTAGATAATAAGACTACCTATATAAGAGTTATAGATAACGATAAAGACTTAGAAAAAGAATAGCTCTAATATAAAAGCGGGTACTAAAGCCTATTATAAAGGAATAAAGAGATTAGAAAGAGTTTATATCGTAGTCGCGAAGTAGTCACTTAGCTCTTATACGAGCGCGGATAAATAAGAAATTAATTACCGCTGTTATAAGTACTCGTTATAACTATTACGCCGCTATAAGCGAACGTCTAGTAAAGTCCCTCCGCCTCCTATTAGTCGATAAGACTAAAAAGCCTCTCTCGGGGTTCTCTAACACTCTAGGGTCTACTAAGAGCTCCGGTATCGCTATATACGATCTAGAGATTAGTGGATATATATAATGATTATTCGCTTATATAATACTAGGATTAGACTATGATATATTCCTAGGGCAACCTTAGATAGAATATAACAGTATTACTTATTATATAAAGAGATATCGCCTTTATTATAGAGTGGCTCGGATAGATATCCGACTCTAGGGCGAAAAAGAACCCGATAATATTAGAGCTATTCGCGGAGCTTAAGTAGTAACCGGGTCGGTGTTCGCCGGGATTATACGCCGGTTATAAAGGAAATAACGGTTCGGAAAAGAGGAACTCGCGCTTTACGTGGTTAGTATTAAGGATATTAATAAGGCCCTACGAGGTAAGTCGTTAGTGGACCCCCGGAAGTATATCCTAGAGGAGATCCTATAACGATTTCCTAACCTATTCTCTAAGTCGTCAATAAACCGTCTTCCCCCCTATTAACTCGGGGTTAACCACGAAGTAAACCTTATATAGGGGCCCGATAATAAGGAGCCAGAACTACCCTAGGGTCCTCTTTATAATATATCCAGAGAGGAACTATTAGTCCTACGGAAGACCCTTACTAACCTAATTAATAAAGGGTTTATACGAGTTAGTAGCTCCGCCGCCGGAGCTCCGGTTTTATTTATAAAGAAGCTAGGGGGAGAGCTATGATTTTATTACGATCACTATACTCTAAATACGATTACCTAGAAACACCGCTACCCTCTCCTACTAATTATAAAGACACTCCGAAACCTAAACCGAGCTAAGTAGTTTACGAAACTCGATATAATCGCTATATTCTATAAGATCCGGATAGCCGCTAGCTATAAAGCGAAAATAGTGTTTCGAACCCGATTTAGTTTATTTAAATAGTTAGTATACCCCTTCGGACTTAGTAGCGTTCCTATATCCTTTTAATAATATATTAATAAAACGCTATAGCGTTACCTAAATACCTTTATTACCGCTTATATCGATAATATCCTAATTCACTTAAGTAGATCCCTGCGTAATTATAAAAAGAAGGTTAACCTAGTACTATAATCGCTAAGCGATACCGGATTAACGCTTAACCCGGCGAAGTACGAGTTTAGTAGAAAGACCGTAAAGTACTTAGGGTTTATAGTCACCGCTGGCTAGGGTGTTTTATACGACCCCGATAAACTAAAGGCGATCCGAGAGTAGGAAGCCCTAACCTTAGTAAAGGGAGTCCGAAGCTTCCTAGGCTTTATAAACTATTACCGTATATTTATAAAGAACTTCGTTTATATTATAGCCGCGCTAATAAGACTAATAAAAAAGGACCGAGCGCTCTCTTAGGGTCCCGACGAATAGGCGGCTTTTAAAGAGGTTAAGAAGAGGTTCTAGGAGGAATCGATTATACGGTAATAGGTTTTAAGTAATAAGACTTTCGTGGAAGCTGATTACTCGGGATTTGTATTAGGAGGCGTATTAGTCTACGAAAACGAATAGGGACGTTATTATATAATCGCCTATTATTCGCGGCGACTTACTAAAGCTAAGTATAATTACCCTATTTACGATAAGGAGATATTAGCGATTATAAGTTACGTGACGCATTAAAAAGCCGAGCTCCTAAGTTATAGTCGCTTTATAATTATGTCCGACTATAAGGCTTTAGAGTACTTTATAATAAAGAAGATACTTTATAAAAGATAAAGCCGATAGGCTAATAAGCTAGCTTAGTTTAACTTTATACTAGAATACCGTAAGGGTGCTAATAACTATACTACCGATACCCTCTTATAAAGGGAATAAGATAAACCGAAGGACTTCTCTAATAAACGGGAGCAGGCACGATATATATAGTTAATCCTCGAGACCTTAATTCCCCTAAAGATACGCCTCCTTCGCGAGAACCTATAGGTATTCGAAGCTAATAACGAATTATAACGGCTATAAGACGCTATAGTAAAGGAAGATAATTAGTATTATTAAGCCACGTAAGCCGTAGCTAAAAGCGATCGATAGTTCCTTTCCTTATTAGGTCTCCGAGCCTAGATCGCCGAATACAGGACCACTTTATAAGGACTATTAACGTTCCGAGATCGCCTATCGGTGCTAGGGGTTTAAGAAGGGAGTATACTACGAACGCGAGTAATCTAATCTATATATAACTCTATGATTAAAGGTTATTTAGGGTGCGAAAATATAATCGCTCTTATAATAAGACGCTTCTTCTGGCCGGGGATAAATAAAGACGTGCGTAGGTTTATACGTAACTACGACGTCTATAACTAGAGCTATACGTAGAGGAATACTTGATAAGGGCTTTTAAAACCACTCCTGATCCTTAAACGAATAAGGAGTAACCTATTAATAGACTTTATAACGGATCTGCCTCCCGCGGGAGAGAAGAAGTATAGGTACCTATAGGTTATAATCGATTAACTTATAAAGGTTATTACCCTTAAAGCGATAAACTCTATAAAAGCAGAAGCTCACGCTAAACGACTCCTATACTATCCCTTTTAGTTCCATAGTATACCCCGTTTAATCGTAAGCCATAGAGATTCTAATTAGATAAATCGCTTCTAGCGACACTTCTATAAGCTAGCTAGAATAGAATAACGATTAAGTATAGCTTATTACGCTTAGACCGATAGTGCTACTAAGCGAGCGAAGTAAGAGGTATAGGCGTACCTCTAAGCCTTTATTTACTACGCCTAAGCTAATTAGGATAAGCTACTACCCGTAGCCTAATTAGCGTTAAATAACTAAGAGAGCTCTACTACTAAGATAAGTCCGTTTTTCTTAGAACACGGATACTATATCAACCCGATCCAGGTTTATAAAGAACTAAGCAGCGACGCCTAGGAGTTTATAGCCTATAACCTGCTCCGCCGCCTCTAAGAGGCTATAAAATTCGCCTAAGCTTTAATAGTAGCTATATAACTATAATAGGAAAAGTTAGCTAATAAGCGTTATATCCTTACTAAACGGTTCTAAGAAGCCGACCTTATAAAGCTCTCGCTTATAAACTACTCTACCCCGCGATTATTATATAAACTAAGCTAGCTATACTAAAAGTACCGTATAACTAAGGTTATTAACCTATATATAATAGAGCTAGATATACCCTTAAACGTATATCCAAGGTTCTATATAGACCTCCTAGAATATACGAGCAAAGGCCAGTTTCCGGGTTAAGTCCTAAATAACCCCTAGCCCGGACCGATTCGTGATAGTTTAGAAGAAGACGAATAGATAGTAGAGGAAATCCTATACGCTAGGAATAGGAAGGTAGGTAAAGGCGTAGTAAGAGAAGGGTTAGTAAAGTAGGAAGGATACGCCTAGATATTATAGGAACTAATAAAGTCCTTATAAAAATTAAGCGCCCTAGATCGCTACGAAAAGAAGTACGGCCTGATTAAAGTTAACGATACACCCCGCGAATATTACGAAAAGAGAAAGGGTTATAGAAAAGGCGGTAAGGATGAAATAAAGGTTAGAATAACGGTAAAACCGCCTATGTTAATTAAGTTAGGGCGGGTAAGCCCCGCCCCTAGCTACTAGGTTTAGGCGTCGAGATTAATATTATTATAAATATCCTCGCGACTATTAACGCTTTCGGTAATAATAGGAGATAACGTAAACGGCGTAACCTCGGCCTGCCTATCCGTTTTCTTTCCCTTAGAGGACTTAATATCCTCTACCTTAACGGCTATAACCCCTACGACGTTCTTAACTACCTATAGGAACCGGTTAAGCCGGCGTAGGCCTTTTACCCTAGTAAAAGTAATCGTGATACTAGGAATAGGCGTAATAACGGTAGGAGGCGCCGCGATAGGTATAGGTCTATCTACTACGATATAGGAGTCCCTATAGGGGGCGGAGGCGGTGGCTTATACCGATAAGCAAGGCTTATCGGCTCTTAAGTCGATAAGCCTCGAGATAGGCTTATCCCCCTATAAAGTACTAGGAGCCTTTTTCGAGACCCCGGACGCCTTTTAGAAGGCCGAATAAGCCGCTATAAGCGCCTTTATCGCCTTAGGGTTATAAAAGGGGTTATTATTCACTACCTTTGCCGCCTCTAAGAGTGCTACTAACGGACTAGCTATTCTAGGCGGAGGAGGAAGGCACTTATAACCGCCCTTTAAGTAGTTATAGTATTTAGGGTCGGTTAACCTTACTCCGGGTCCCGACTAATCGCGATAGCGCCGCCTATCCTAGCCAGAGGTAACTGCTTTTACGTAAGTATAATAAAAGTCTTACGGGTTCCTCTAGGAGGATACTTTATCCTATAAGCGCGCTTTACGCGGCTCTTAACCACTATAAAAGCATCGCCCGCGGAACGCTTACTATTAGCCTTAACGGCTCGGGCTAGCTAGGCGCGGCGGTCTATAGCCGAGGAAGGGGTAGTAACCTCCTTACTAGCCGGGGCGGGAGTAGGTGCCTCCTTACCGGTATTATTATTATTATAGTTAGCCCCCTATATCACGTATATAAGTTAGCTAACGTTACACGAGGTTTAAGGGAAGAACGAGAAGACGTACCTTAGGGGCCGGAGATAATCCTAAGAACTTGAATTTCTTCTAAGAAAGGAGATAAGAGGTTAGCATGATAATACGATACGCGAAGGAGTCGGGGGCGATAAAAAACGTACTACGGATAGTAATAGATATTATTAAAGAAGAGAAGAAAAATAAATCCATAGAGGCAACGGCGAAGTTAGTATTATTAGCTTCGGTAGGTTATTCGGTTAGGGAAGGTCCGGTATATAAATCCTTATATAAAAGGAATAACCCTACGAACTACTATAACGCTATTACACGGAATATTAATTAATCGTATAACTATAAAGGCTCGCCTTAAGCGCTTTTTAACGAATAAAGAGGTTATTTAGGGTTAAAAAACTACTAGAGGTTATTATTTAATTAATAAAAAGGCGTTATTCGATTAAATAATAACTCTTCACGAACCTATACCGAGTAATAATAGCTTACCGAGGGGGGAGGGGGGTAATATTATAGGTTAACCTCGTAGAGATAATCTGGTAAACCACCAGATCTTCCGACTAATCATAGTACGCTCCTAGTAGGTCGCCACGATATTATATTTAGGTCGTAAGCACCTATAAAGCTTTTCCCTCTTTCTTCTTTTCTCCTTAGCTTTAGACAATTTAATTATTCGGCCTTACTCTGTGAATACTTATAACCAGCCGCTCACACCGTATAACACCGAGGTTAGAGTACTCGATAGCTATATAGCTATGTAACGGTATCCACCCTTACGGTTTAAGGGGGCCTAGCGAATTAAGCGGCTAAATATCTTAGTATATAATATAACCTCGTAACGCCCGCCTATTACTATTAGGTAAGGCCCGCTTATTACTAGTAGGCACGGCACTAACCCTATTATTATAGTATTTATAGTACTTATTATAAGGGGCACCGTTGTAGCGGGTCGGGAAATCAGCGGTTAGGCAGTATTATCTATACATGCTATAAAAGTGACTAAGAGACAATTGGATTAGCTGCCGGTATTATAATATATAACGGTAACCTATAGGAGGATTATAACTATTCCCTATATAAGGAGGTAGTAAAGGGTCTGGATACTATCGGTGATTATAGGGCCTGCGGGCAGCTCGACACGGTATATAGGTAACGTATAGCGTATTACTGCGATTAGGACAGTAACTAAACTCGGAGAACAGTTTAACGGTCTTGTATTCACCGTAACTCCGCGTAGGAGGCGTAGATCAGGTGACTATTTATAAGGAGCTAACGTAATAGTCGAACTATTAAACACAAAGACCGGTATGGATAACGACCGGTAAAACTCTATAGTAGAGTATATACTAATATAGTGAAATAAGTTTAGATTCTGTTATAATTTGCATGTTGATTTCTGTACCTGCACCTTGAATTTCGATAGTGACCTTTTTATTAGCTTATATTCTATATATAACGAAGTACCTATAATAATTAGTAAGGTATCTATAATAATTATTAAGTTTGTAGTATCTGGTATAGCACTATAGACGTAAGTCACGGAACTTAGGGGTAAAATCAGCGGAAAACAGCCGACCGTAGGTACCTATACTAAATAAATAACCACCTTTAAGGTGGGTTAGGCTTAGTATATATAAGATCTAATCGAATTTAAGCTTAAGTATAATATAAAAATTTTCTTAAGTCTAGATGTTAATCTAAACGTTAACCGCTTATTAAATAGCTCGTGGCTTATAATCCTAAAATAGTGCTTAAATTAACTCCAAAAATAATATAATAATTATTATATAATTATAATTAATTTAATGATCGTATTAAAGTCGATTATAATCTAATCTAAACTACCGTTAAGTGGATAGTAGTTAATTTGAACCTTTATTAGGGCTCTTTTTTAGCCTATATATCATAATAAATATAATGTACTTTTATAGTAGTAACGCCTTTATTATTTTATTACTAACCATCTAATTAGTAGCGATATAAGTTCTGATAAATTAGGCTATAAGTAGTCGGCTGTTCGAGCAGAAGAGAAGAAAATCAAGGAAAAAGCTATTGAATTCGTAGATCTATAGGATTGCTGCTTCTTGCGCGAGTATATGTGAAGCTATATATATAAAGAACTGCCTTCTGGGATTTCTTCCTGGATTCGGGGCTGGCAAAAGACTCTAATGGATTAGATGACGACTATTACGTTAATAGCCTACGTATTATAGAATTTAAGTAAGGAGTAAAGGAAGCTATTATAAGACTATAAAGAGGCCTATAAGTAGACTAAGGGAGGGAGTACTATCGTGAGATTGTTTGTTAAGTTCTTTTAAGAAGATATAGGCATTGTCACGGGTAGACCCCCCGAACGTATAGTTCCGGTATAAGGCCGGAACCGCTAATTAGCACACAGAACCGACGCTTAGACCTCGCGCTGCCCTTACCGCGGATTCGTATAAACCTAGTAAATCCTATACTTCTCCGTAGACCTTTTCCTTTCCTTTCCTTAATTCTAGCCAATATAATTATTCGGCCTTACTTAGTGCGATTAACCTATAACCAGCCGCTTATATAGCTAGAATTAAGCGAACCCCACGCGCTATATTAGTATAGCCTTAGATATAAACGCGCCGTTAGGTAGCGGCGGTCCTATAAACCCCGCCGAACTAGGTAAGTGGACGGATAGAAGGATCACCGAAGCTATTAATACGATACTTAGTCTCTTATAAGAATAGATAGCTTAATAATAAGAGCTACTCTAATAACTAGCGAACGACTTTATAAACGCCTAGGCCTTATAGCAACCCTCCCCTAACCTCGCGCCGCCCTTAGAAGGAGCCCCTATAAACACGCCTATAAAGTTAGTGGTAGGCCCTCCTACCCTAGCGACCCCTACTCCCCTCTAAATCGAAGTCCTATAGGAACTATGCCCGCCGTGTACTAGACCCCTATTACACCCTATAAAGTTTAGTAGAAAATAAACGGAGTATGCTACTTAGTTATAGCAGATATGCGATAAGCTCCTTTTAGATAAATACTTATTTAATAACTAAGCTAAGATATAGTATTATATTAACTCGTGCCTAGAAGGGAGTGCTTAGTAAATAGTATCCGCTTACTATACTACTAGGGAACCGGGAGGTACCCGCTACCCCGAAGCGTTCCTCGCTTACCTAGACCGTATATATAAGGATTATAACGAATAGCCTTACGCGGCCTACATACTATATTCTCTTAAATAGCGTAAGGAATATACCTTTATATAGTTCTGACCGAAATTCGAAAAAAACAGATTATATAAGTAGGCGGCGGCGAGTAGGCCAACTCTACGAAGATTATTTTCCTTAAAAACGCCTTAAATCAAAAGCTACGTAGAGCCTTAGTCACCGCGATGTTACCCCACGATTACTTAAGCTAGGTTATTAAGGTCTAAGGTATTGCTTAAAGGCTAGAAGGAGTACGCCTAACTAACTAGAACACTTATATACTAAATTAAGCCCGGAGCTAAGAGACTTAAGATACCGACGGAGACGTTATAATAAGGGGGATTAATTAAGTCCGACTCGATACGAGTATAGACCAACCTCACAATAACCGGGAATATTAGGAGTATAGGTAAAAAGGATATATCCGTATAAATTATAAGTCCCGGGCTAAGGGCTTCAAAGCTAAGGGCGCCCGTATAGCGAATGTATAGGCCAAGGATAGCGATATCGCTATAAGCTTAGACGACTTAAGCGATAGAGAGTAGGAAAAAAAACAGCTCTAGCGCGAAAGCGGGCGCTAAACCCGATAGCCGCCTTATAGTAGGGGTAGGAGCCGTTTAAATACCTAGCTAGCGGTAACTTAGCCCTAATATTAACGCGAATAAATAAAAGATATATATATACTTTTATAGATACGGGTTATAACTATTATATAATTATAAATAAACGTTTTGCCTAAACACTTTAGTTACTATTAGTCGATAAGAAGAAAAGACTATTAAAAGAATTCTTAGATATATGTAAGCCGGCTCTTAGCGCCAGGATCGCTACGTTTAAGCTTACGATTAGCGGCTATATATAATAAGTATTTACCTATATAGTAGAAGGACTGAACTAGTATATATACCTAGGGAAGCCGTGGCTAGAATGAAATAACGTTATATACTACATAAAGAATTATAGGTTATATTATAGAGTCGCTAATATTAACCTATAACTAGTGAGTAAGGAAGAACTAGCCGATATATAAGCTATCCGCGAGAGAAGATTAGTCTTAGAATCCGTGTTTATAGCCACGTCACGAAGAATAAGGAGGGGGTTAAAAGGGAAGGAGAGAGACGATTTCGACGTCTTTATCTGCGCTATTAGTATACGGGATATTAATAAGGCGCTCTTTAAGAAAGAGCTAGTGGATCCCCGAGACTATATCCCCGTGAATATACTATAAGAGTTCGGTAACCTCTTTACGCCTAATTAGGCGAGAAGCCTACCCCCTTACCGACTATATATTAAATATAAAATTACCTTAAAGCGAGGTGCTAATAGTCTTAAGCCGACCCTACCATAAGGGGGCTCTTTTACGGTATATTAAAGGAAGAGTTACTAGTACTCCGAAAGACACTTAATAACCTAATAGATAAGGGATTTATATAAACTAATAGCTTAGCGGCTACCGCGCCGGTCCTATTCGTAAGAAGGCTAGGGGGCGGGCTACGCTTTTACTATAATTATAGAGCCTTAAACGCGATTACTTAGCGACACCGTTACCCCCTCCCCTCAATTACCGAGACCCTATATAACTTGGCTTGTACGAAGTCGCTTACGAAGCTCGATATAGTTATAGCCTTTTATAAGATTTATATAGCGCCCGGATATAAGAGTAAGATAGCCTTTAAGACGCGCTTCGGACTCTTTAAGTAGCTAGTATACCCCTTCGGACTAAGCGGCGTATCTATAACCTTCTAGCGTTATATTAACTAAACGCTATAAGAGTTCCTTAATAACTTTATTATAGTATAAATAGATAATATCCTGATTTACTTAAGCAGATCTTACAAGGACTATAAAGCGAAGGTTCGGCTAGTATTATATAGACTCACGGATACTAGCCTAAACCTAGACCCGGCTAGGTATAAGTTTAGTGTAATAATAGTAAAGTACCAAGGATTTATCGTTACCGTGGATAAAGGAGTATCTTATAACCCCGAGAAGTTAAAAGCTATCCGCGAATAGAAGACGCCTACCTTTATAAAGGGGGTATAAAGTTTCTTAGGGTTCGTAAACTATTATCGAATATTTATCTACGACTTTATAGGCATCACGGCGCCCCTGTTAGTATTAACGAATAAGGACCGGCTTCTTAGGTAGGGAGCTAAAGAAGATACCGCTTTTAAGGAGCTAAAATATCTCTTTTAGATAGAACCCGTCCTATAATTATAGAACCTAGATCGTAAGACTATATTAGAGACCGACTGCTCGGGCTACGTATAAGGTAGTATCCTATTTTAGGTAGACGAATAAGGATATTAATATAGGGACTCTCTGGGGAGACCTTATATTTCCATAGAGAGACCTTAAACGTGATATTTTTATAGGGCTATAATAAAGCCGCCGAGCTGCTTAAGTACTATGCTTATTTTAATATACACCCTTAACTGCACGTTATACTGGTCTTGCACCACTACTCGATATTCCCTAAAGTCGGTGACAGTTCAAGGCATAAGCCGCCTAAAAAGGGCCCTTAAGGCATCTAGTATAGGGAAGGAAGGGGGCATAGGAATAATAGTACTACCTAGATACAACGTCGTAACTACTTTATACGTGTATATATATACCCCTCCGGCCTACGGGCGGGCATAGCGGGAATAACCTAAAAAATATCCCTGAAAAATAAAGATATTATAAAATGTTAGGTACAGGAATCTACTTAAGCTGCATATATAAATTATATAGGATACTTAGGGAGCTTAGCGGCTTTGTGATGGCCCCATAAAAATGTCACGTGTAAGGTCTCTCTATTAAAACGTGAGGTCTCCCTAGAGAGTCCCTTAATATATAGTCGCGTATTATTCACGTAAGCTATCCCTAGCAGAGTATAACTACTCTATCCACGATAAGGAGATACTAGCTATTATAAGTTATATACTCGCCTAAAAAGCGGAACTAATTAGGTATAAATAATTTATAATATTAGATAATAAGGCGCTTAGGTACTTTATAACTAAACGGGCCCTTACTAAAAGGTAAAGTCGCTAAGCTAATAAGCTAGCTTAGTTTAACTTTATATTAGAGTACTAGTAAGGTACTAAGAACTATATCGTAAACGCGTTATTATATTTTAAATAAAATGCCCCGAAGAATAATTCGTATAATATTACGGGTTGACCCCTTAAAAGTGTAGTTCCGGTATAAGACCGGAATCACTAATTAGCACGCAGAACCGACGCTCGGACCTCGCGCTGCCCTTACCGCGGATTCGTATAAACCTAGTAAATCCTACGCCTTTTTATAGACCTTTTCCTTTCCTTTCCTTAATTCTAGCTAATATAATTATTCGGCCTTACTTAGTACGATTAACCTATAACTAGCTAGAATTTAGCGAACCCCACGCGCTACGTTAGTATAGAGTTAGATACGAACGCGCCGTTAGGCGGCGGCGGTCCTATAAACCCCGCCGAGCTAGCTAAGTAGACGGATAAAAGGATTACTAAAGCTATTAATACAACGCTCGGTCCCTTATAGGAATAGATAGCTTAATAATAAGAGCTACTTTAACGATTTATAAACGGTCTCGCGAATATCTAGGCCCTATAGTAACCTACCCCTAACCTCGCGCCCCCCTTAGAGGGAGCCCCTATAAACACGCCTACCGAGTCGGTAGCAGGTCCTCTAAGCCCGGCGACCTCTACTCCCCCCTAGATTATAGTCCTATAGAAACTAAGCGAACCACGCCCGCTACGCACTAAGCCCCTGCTATACCCCGCGAAGCTTAATAGAAAATAAACAGAGTATACCACCTAATCGTAGCAGATACGCGATAAGCTCCTGCTAGATAAGGACTTATTTAATAACCGAGCCGAAATATAATACTATATTAACTTATACTTAGAAATAAGTGCCTAGTAAGTGGTATTAGCTTTTTACGTTACTAGGGGGCTAGGAGGTACCCGTAACCTAGAGTCGTTCCTTACCTACCTAGACTGTATATATAAGGACTAGAATAAATAGCCTTACGCGGCCCTCGCGCTATATTCTTTTAGATAACGCGAGGAGTAAACCTTTTCGTAGTTCCTACCGAAATTTAAAAAATGGATCGCCTAAGCAGGTAGTAGCGAGTAGGCAGACTTAGCGAAGATTACTTTCCTAGAGGGAGCCCTAAGCTAGAAGCTATATAGCGCCTTAGTTACCGCGAAGTTACCCCACGACTATATAAGCTAGGTTATTAAGGTCTAGAGTATTACCTAGAAGCTAGAAGGTTTATGCCTAACTAGCCGGAATATTTACGTACTAAACCGAACCCGGAACTAAGAGACCAACGCCGATAAAGACGTTATAATAGGCGGGATAGATTAGGTCCGACCCGATACGATTATAGACTAACCTCGCGATAACCGGGAGTGCTAGGGTTATACGAAAAAGGGATATATCCGTATAAACTATAAGTCCCGGGATAAGGGCTCGAAGGCTAAGGGCGCCCGCGTAGCGAAGGTCTAGGCCGAAAATAGCGATATTACTATAAGTTTAGATAGTTCGGATAATAAAAAGTCGGGAAAAGAATAACTCTAATATAAAAAAGGGCGTTAAAGCCGATAGCCGCCCTATAGCAGGACTAGGAGGCGTTTAAATACCTAGCTAGCGGCGACTTAGCCCTAATATTAATACGAGTAAATAAAAGATATATATATACTCTTATAGATACGGGTTATAACTATTACGCTACTATAAATAAACGCTTTACCTAAAGACTTTAGTTACTGTTAATTAATAAGAAAAAACGCTTACTAAAAGGATTCTCGGATACGTTTAAGCTAGCTATTAGCGCCGGGATCGCCGTATTCGAGCTTACGATTAGCGGCTATATATAATAAGTCTTTGTTTATATAATAAAAGGACTAGACTAGGATATATTCCTAGGAAAACCGTGGCTAGAGTATAATAATATTATATATTACACGAAGAATTATAGGTTATACTATAGAGTCGCTGATATTAACCTGCGACTAGTAAGCGAGGAAGAACTAGCCGATATACGAGTTATCCGCGAGGTAAGACTAGTCTCGGGATTAGTATTCGCGGCCACGATATAATGGATAAAAAGGGGATTAAAGGGAAAAGAAAGCGACGAGTTTAAGGCCTTAATCCGGGCCGTTAGTATATAGGATATCGATAAGGCCCTTTATAAGAAGGAACCTATAGACCCTTAGGACTATATCCCTACGAATATACTATAAGAGTTCGGCGACCTCTTTACGCCTACTAAGGCTAACGACTTACCCCCCTACTAACCGGGCGTTAACCACGAAATCACCCTAAAACGAGGTCCCGATAAACTTAAGCCGACCTTACCGTAGGGGCCCCTTTACGGTATATTAAAGGAAGAGTTATTAGTGCTCCGGAAAACGCTTAACGACCTAATAGATAAAGGATTTATATAAGCTAGTAGCTTAGCGGCCGCTATGCTAGTCTTATTCATGAAAAAGCTAGGGGGCGGGCTACGCTTTTACTATAATTATAGAGCCCTAAACACGATTACCTAGTAAGATCGCTACCCCCTTCCCTTAATCACCGAGACCCTACGTAACCTGGCTAGCGCTAAGTGGTTTATAAAGCTCGATATAGTCGGCGCCTTTTATAAGATCCGTATAGCCCCCGGGCATAAAAGTAAAATAGGCTTTAGAACACGCTTCGGTCTCTTTAAGTGGCTAGTATACCCCTTTAGACTAAGCGGCGTACCCGCTAGCTTTTAACGCTATATTAACTAGACCTTATAAGAGTTCCTTAACGACTTTATTACCGTATCTATCGACGGTATCCTAATCTACTCTAGCGGATCTTATAAGGACCACGAAGCGAAGGTCCGGCTAGTATTATATAGGCTTATAGATACCGGCCTAAACCTAGACCCGGCTAAGTACGAGTTTAGCGTGATAATAGTAAAATACCTAGGTTTTATTATTATAGTGGATAAGGGGGTGTTTTATAACCCTAAGAAGTTAAAGGCTATCCGCGACTAGGAAGCCCCTACCTTAGTAAAGGGGATACGAAGTCTTTTAGGATTCACGAACTATTACCGAATATGTATTTATAGCTTTATAGGTATTATAGCCCCCCTCTCGGTACTAATAAAGAAGGATCGGCTTTTTAGGTAGGGGGCTAAAGAAGACGCCGCCTTTAAGGAGCTAACACGACTCTTTTAGATAGAACCCGTTTTATAGTTATAGAATCCAGACTATAAGACTATATTAGAGACTAATTATTCGGGCTATGTGTTAGGTGGTATCCTATCCTAAGTGGATAAGCTAGGATATCGCTATATAGTCGTGTATTACTTATATAAGCTTACTCTAGCGGAGTATAACTACCCTATTTATAATAAGGAGATATTAGCGATTATAAGCTATATACTCGCCTAGAAGGCAGTGTAGAGGGGTGGATCGGAGACCCAGTGCTATATCGTTAGGGCGTCACGTGACGTTATAAGACGCGCGCTTCTTCATTTATCTTATATATTATATATACATAGCGACGCCACCTAGACACAGAGGATACTTATTATCCTACATAATCATTATCCTTTTAACCCTAAGTTTTACCACGTTTATTATATTCACTTCGTTTAAGCTACGTTACCCTAATTAGAGTAGCACACACCTCCAGGAACTTCTTTTAAAGGTCTCCTTATTATATATATTATTTTGGTTATATACACTTCGTGGTCTTAAGCACTCCTGTTATCGAAGACTTATCCGAGATTATACTGCCTAAGCCGTTCTATATAGTAACGGCTTCGCCTTTCTTTAATTAGTACTCGGAGGCGGATCTATTCGGTGCCTAGGAAGTCCTGATCGTCTAATCAGGGTAACTAAAAGCACTTAAGGGGAGTTCCGGCCTACCTAAACAAACTATACGTTAATTATAAAAATAGGAAGGGAAGTATACGGCTAAGGGGCCGAGATTAAAATAAAGTATTAATATTTAAAATTAGTATTAAGATTACGATAATAGCCTAGGAAACCTGCCCCCTATAAGGCCTTAATAAAAACCTAGTAACTAGAAAACGCGGACGGATCCTCCTTACTAAAAATAAGATAAGAGCTATAGACGGAGAGATAGGCCCTTACCGCCGATAAGGTAAAGGTAAGAAGAAAAGCGAAAGATAGTTAAGAAAAAGGTACGACGAATAAAATAAAGAATAGATTAACTATAAGATAGATTCCGGATATAGTATAGATATAGATATAAAGGGCGCGCTCCCTTACCGGAATAGGAAAAGCTACGGATATAGACTATTAGGGGCTATAGAGCCTAGATATAAAAAAATCCTTTACTATAACCCTCTAAGTACGAAACGATAAAGGCGTAGGGTTAACCTTATTATAATTAGGGTAATAAAGGCCTATACGAATAGTAGTGAGTCCCTAGCCCTAAGAATTTTAAGAAAATCTAGTTATATAAGGCCCCGATAGTTAGAAGAACCTGTTAAGGAGCCCCGAGATACCGCGCCCTTATAGACCCGGCGGTTAGGTAAACCTGCTAGTAGATCCCGGATACGGCTTAAACTAATCTCCTATAATAGCTAGCGATACCTTATCCTATTCCTTATAGGTATCTCCGTTAATCTAACTATAATAGGTTCCCTTCTAAGCCTTAGCGGAGAGTACTTATATTATATCCTTTAAGGCCCCTAAAAAAAGGGTTCCTCCTACCCCCTATCGCTAAGTGGAATTATCTTTAGACTTATAGACTTAATACATAACTACTTCTTATTTCTTAACCCTTTCTTTCTTAAAGACCCTAATTCCCCTAATCTACCTAAACCTATTACTATAATAGATTAACCCCCCCCTTTTAATAATATAACGGCTTTATAGTAAACCGATTATCGCGACCCTCCCCCTACGGTTATAGTCTATAACGACTCTAAGCCTAATAATAATAGCATATATACGGCTATCCTAACCCTAGCGACCACGGTTACGCCTAATTAGGGTAACGCCGCTCCTATAGCTAACCCTCCTCTTACGACCGCCTTACTTAGGTAAGGGGATATAAACCCCGGTATCGGCCTATTAACGACTATCGCTTACGGTTAGGGCGCCCTGGCGTCCGGCTACGGAGCCGTATCGGCCTCCCCTTCGCCTAGTCAGGGTAACCCGACCCTTATTGGCGGGCTAGCTCCCCCCGCTCCCCCCGTTTTACCTATTCCCCCTATTTCCCCCGGACTAAGCGCTCCCTAGCAGGCCTACGCTCCTAGCATAGAGGTCGCGCCCCCTAATAACGTCCTAAAGAACTTTAAGGCGAGCCTTACTATAAAGACGCTCGCGGCTATCCACTAGTATATTAGCCTATACGATAATAAAAAGACTCGAGCTACTATCACGTCTCGCGCGCCCCTAAACCCTTTCGCCGCGGGAGCCCCTTATTTTAGTAGAAGGGCCCTATCTAACTTCCTTAGGGACTATAAAGACTATACTAAGCTTAACCGCCTTAGCGAGGCCGATAAGATCTCTTATATTAGCCTATTCACGGAGCCTAGTATCCGTCCTATAGTTAATAAGATAATCCGATTAGTTAAAGTATCTGGCGGCCGATAAAAGCATTTAAAGCAGCGGCTTATTAATAAATACTCTTACCTAGATCCCGACTAGCAGCTCGACCTATCCGACTAAGTACGCTAGTTACGACTTATTTATAAGCACGAAAAGGTTAAGACCGTCTAATAGGTTAAGCAGCTATTAATAAGCGTCACGGTTTAGAAGTTAAGAGTAGATAAGGTCGGCGGCACCTTTATTAAAGACTATAAGCTTTACGATATCTTCCTCGCTATCTTATATAGAGATATTAATATATAGCTCGCTAACCGGATAAAGTATAAGTTTATTAACCTAAAGGACCGACTACGTAGGTATTATAATCTATTAGATATATTAAAAGAGTAGGTAAAAGACGTCTAGGTAGCCGACGGGCGGCCTATTAACGAAGTAGCGAGTATTATAGATATTCCTACCCCTACGCTAACTACTAAACCGATACTAGCTATTACGCCTTAGCCTAATCAGGCTAACCCGATAATATATACGCCGACTATCTTATAAAGGCCTATAGTAGTGCCTAAACCGGCCGTATAGATAAGGAGCGATATAGATAAGTTAACGGAGCTTTTAAAGAAGTACGCTATCTTTATAGTCTATAACGGTACGGGTATTATTAGGAACGCGGTCCCCTAAGTCGTAGCCCTCTCGCGCCGAGTAGGAGCCGATAAGGTTAACGCGATCCTGGCTACCGACCCTTACCTAAAGACCCCGTTCTACGCCGCCCTAAAGTAGTCTACTTCGGAGAGGTAGGACGCCGCTTTGGTAGCTTATTATATTACCCCTGATTAGACTAACGTTAGTATATATAAGGACGATATATAGTATAGGTAAGGGCCACCGCGGTATAGGAATAGGAATTCCTACCCCCGTTCCGGCGGTCTATTATAATACTACCCTATTAATAACTAACCCCCCTATTACTTTTATTATAGATAGGAGCGTTACCGCCGCGAGTAGTGCGCGGTATTATAGCTAAATAAGACCTAGCACCTAGTTAGGTTCCGCTACCCCGACTACCTCGCCTTAGACTAGAATAATAAGTAGCAGCCCTGCCCCTAGGATATATACCTTAAGCAGTAAGACTAGCCGTATTAATAGTCTATCCTTTACTAGCTTAGCACGCGCCTTTAAGGGAAGTATAAAGACCTAGCTAAAACCTATTATATTAGCACTAACTCTAGAAGCCTCCCTATTAAGATAAAAGACGTTATAAGAGTAATATTAGAATATTATACTAGGCTAAAGGAGGAAGAAGCGAAGGCTAAGGCTCCCGTAGTAAGTACTAGTATTAATTTCGTGTCTATTATATCCGATTATTAGTAGGCGGATATCTATGCCGCGTTAAAGGATACTCGGAAGGAGTAGCCCCCCGCGTAGCCTCTATACACGACTAGGAGTAGGAGGATCGTTAAACCCACACCTAAGGTTATCCGTTTCCCTAATCAGGTTATTAAATAACGCCTATAGAAGTTAAACCCTGGTCCTAGCTACCGGGTACCGACCCTGATTATAGCCGAGGTTATTAATAAAGAAGTGGAGATAAAGGAAGCGCTAATATAGCCCCACTAGTAATAACCTAAGGCCGTCGATAAAGGCAAAGGCAAGGCTAATACCTCCGCGGATAACCCTTACGACCTAGAGTAAGCACGGAAAGACCTAGATAGGTAAATCAGGGATCTCCGGATTAAAGTTCCCTTATAGTATCACCTTATTAGCGACCTAGATATAAGGCTAAGAAATAATAAAAGAATACGCGCCGCTAAGACTAATTAGCCTTAGCGCGAGATCGTTCGCCTAACCGCTAATAAAGCCTTCTTCCTTAATAGATAAGGTCCCCCTAGTATACCTCCTCCCCCGCCTTTATCTAAGGGGTATACCGTCTTATTTACCCGACCTAATAACGCTAACTCGAATACCCTTACTATTATTAAAAAGGAGGCCGTCCCTAAGACCGATAACCCTCTAGTTATTACCCGATATATAGTCTTAAAGTATAGGCTTACTTATAAGGGTGCCCTAACGTATAACCCTAACGTTTTTATTAAGGCTATTATCGATATAGGGGCTACCTTTAATACTATCTCTATAAATACTATAAAACGCTTTGGTTTAGAATATCGTATTAGCTAGACTAAGATCCGAATTAAGGGTGTTAATAACCGGGAGGGGTAACCGTGTACTAGATACCTTAAGGAGCGTTTATAAGTCGGCGAGCAGAGTAGCGTTTTTAACTTCTAAGTTCTCCCCGGTCTAGGGCCCGATATACTACTTAGTATACCGTGGATCCAGGAGACTAAAGCGTCCTTTTCTTTCCGGGATAGTTAGATTAATACCGACTTTACGCTTAGTAACGCCTATATTCTTATACCTATCGCCTATTATAAGTAAATTAAGGAGATACTAAGGAACTAAAGCTAGCTAAACTATAAGGCTAATAAGAGGCGTCGGATCGATAAGGATCGGTCTAATTAGGCTAATCACTATTAGCTCTAGGATAGCGACCCTACCTATTAGCCTAGGGCCACTACCTTATTATCCGTTAAGGAAAAGGCTAACTATTACCCTTTAAACGTTCTAAAGGAGGGTAATAAGATTTAATATATAATTAGGGACGCTAACGTAGCGTCTCTAGTAGCCTTCGTGTTCTCTAAGGAGATTAAGCCACTTTTACTAAGGGTATACGTGGCCTTAAGGGCGATACCACGGAATTAGGGCCGAGGGTATAGGAAATACAATAAGAAAGCCCGATAATACTATAAACACCGTTTTCTTCCTCCACTACTATATTTTTCTATAAGTCCTTATTATAATTACCCTAATTAGCCTAATTTATACTAAATTACTTATACTAATTTTAAGTCGGAAGCGTAGAAGTCTTACTAATTATTAGCGTTATCGGCTCTAAGGGCTAAAGACGCGCGTATTACTAGCGCCGCTATAATGGCCGTAAAGAAGCTATAGACTATAAAGAGGAAAAAGCACTAGGACCTAATCAAAGAGGCACACCACGGGCCTAATTAGGCTATCTATACCGTATATAAGCCGAAAGCCCTTAAGATTCACCCTATTAATAACGCGCCGTCCGATAATTCCGTCCCCGAAGGCGACCCCCTCTAGAAGCAGAAGATCTTAGCGGAAATCCCCGAGGATATATAGGAATAGGAAGACGACCGTTTTATTAGCCTAATCACCCTAAAGTTCTCTAAGATTACCCCTCGCTTAAGACTTATAGAAAAGCGACTTAAAGATATCTTAGACTCTACCGGCTATCTACTACCTATAGAAAAAGAGCTCTTAATAAAGACCCTCCTAAACCGCGAAGCTACCCTTATATAGGATTAGCAGGAATACAGGAGGCTTAACCCTAGAGTCGCCCCGCTATAAAAGATTAAGGTGGTTCCGTATAAGGCATAGTAGGCGAAAAGGATCCTTATCCTAAGAGCCCTAGAGTCTATTATTATTAAGATAATTAAGGATAGGAAGGATAAAGGGGTTATTAAGGAAAGCCACGCGGCTTACTATAACCCTTAGTTCCTTATAAAGAAGAAAGACGGTAATATACGCCTTATTAACTCTGCTACTAAAATTAACGCTATCACCCTATACGATACCTTTATCCCGCCTAGGGCCGATAAGTTTTCCGAGGACTTCGGTATATATAAGATAGTTTCCCTTCTAGATTTTTTCTCCGGCTACGACTAGGTTACCCTTAATAAGGAATTAAGGGACTTAACGACCTTCGCTATGGTTTTAGGACTTTTTAGGATATACACCCTTCTATAAAGGCCGACTAACTTAGTAGCCTAATTTATATATACTATAACCCGTATCCTATATAACCTTATTCCCTAGTGCTATTAACCCTTTATTAACGATATCGCGGTTAAAGGGCTAACCACTACCTATAACGATACCCTGATTAGGCCTAGAATTCGCCGCTATATAGCTAAGTATATTAGTAATATCGATAAAGTCCTTCTTAATATAGAGCTCGCTAAAGGTACTATAGCTAGCGCTAAAAGCTAATAGTATTAGAAAGCGGCTATTATTATAGGCTACGTATACGGAACCGATAGTTATTCCCCTAAGCAGGCTAAGGTAGCTAAGTTAACTAAATAGTAGAAATACTAGACTATTTCCGAAATCCGTTCTTTTCTTAGTCTCGCTACCTTCTACCGTATCTAGATCTACCGCTTCGCTATTATCGCGGGGCCGTTAATAAACCTACTAAAAAAGACTTCCGTCTTCCTATAAAGCGAGCCTTAGTAGTACGCTATAGACACTCTTAAGGTTACCCTAACCTCTATACTAGTTCTAATTACTATTAAGTATAGTAAAGGGGCCGGTATTATCTACGTGATTATTAACGTATATATTAAGGGCTAGGGCGGAATCTTAGGCTAGTATATCGACAGGAAAAAAGCTATTACCCGGTATAAAAGCGGTAGATAGAACCTAGCAAAGAAGGTCTATAATACCGGTAAGCTAGAGCTAAGGGGAGTATTAAAGGTGCTTCGCCGACTTCGTAACTATCTTTATAGAGTCCGCTTTATACTAAAAACAGATACTTAAGCCTTAGTATCCTAGCTTAGTGGTTCTACCACGGACCTACCCGGCGCACTTATTATTCGGTGGATTACCTGGATCCGACTCTTCGACTTCGAGGTTAAGTATATTAAGGGGACTAAGAATACTATAGCCGATAGACTTTTAAGGATACCTGCCACTCCGTTTAATTAGGCTAATAACGCTATGGAGGGAGATATTAACGACTTTATTAACGGCTAAATCTTCCTTATAGATACGGATAAAAGGTTTAAAGACCCTACCCTGGCTAAAAACGTTTTAGACCCGGACGTTACTTAGAGCTAGTTCTCTCGATAAGTGGCCTCGTATTTAATAAGCCTACGAATACCCCCTAGAATAAACCCTTATAACGCCTATTATGTTAGAGATCGATTAACCTATGTTTTCGTAAAGGACGGTCTGCTATAGATAAGAGTTACTAAGAAAGATTCGACTCCTAAAAGGTGGATTAATAATAAAAAGACTTAGGTTACCCTAATTAGGAAAGCCCACGACGAGTTAGGCTATTATATAAGGGACCGGACGTACTAGAAGCTTACCCCCTTATACACCTAGAACGGGATCTATAAGCAGACTAAGGAGGTTATCGAAGTATACGCCGAGTATTAGAGCCGCTAAGGCAAAGCATATAAGGATCCCCTAATCGCTACTTAACTACCTTAATAAGCCCTCCCCTTTACGTGGGTAAGTCTTAATATCTAGTATCTTAGTGGCTACTACTTAGTAAAGGCTCGATATATATTCACAGGATAGGTTAAAGCCTAGCTACTATAGAAGAATATATCGCGAGCTATCACGATATTCTTATAAGAAAACGTTATCTACCGGCATAGGCTATACTAATATATTATCGTGGATAGAGGACCTAAGAATAAGGGTAGTATAATTAAGCTAAATCGGGTATACCTAATAAAGCGTAAGGTTATCTCTGCCTACTACCCCCGCGCTAATAGTCTAAATAAGGTAGGATATAAGCCTATCGCCTACACGCTAGCTATCTAGTAGAAGATTTACCGTGGTATATTATATAAGATCCTGCCTATAATCCTTTTCGCGGACCGTATAACTATCCGAGTATCCACCGGAAGGACCCCCTTTTACCTCCTTTATAGCTATAAGGCTATCACGCCTATTAAGATAACCTGCCTTACTTAGAGAGTGCTTAACTAGGGCCGCGTCAAGACCCCCGAAGAAGAGATATTACTGCGCCTAAGGGCCTTCGCCTAGTTAGAAGCCGATAGGAGGACTGCTACCGATATAGTTAATAAGCAACGGTAGTAGAAGACGGACTCTATTAACCGTTTAAGAGTTAGGACCCTATATAAGCAAAGACTCCGAGTCGGCGACCTTATCCTTATATACGATACTAAGCTAGCTATTAATATAAGCCGTGATAAAAAGCTAGATTACCGCTAAAATAGCCTATTTTATATTATATCGTTTAATTAGGATAATAAGACCTTTAGGCTATCGACTTTATTAGGGGAAGAGCTCCAGGGCGTTACTTTTGCCGCTAACCGTCTTAAGAAATTTATCTAGGACGAAAACGGATACTAGGAGCCAGAGGACTAGACGATACTAGAAAGGGACTATGCCAGAGAACTAATAATTACGTACCCTGCCCGCGGTATTCCTATCGATAAAGAACTAGTTAAAGCACCCCTCCTCCTAAGTAAATCCACTAATAAAGATACTAGGGCCGAGGGTAACGAGTATTAAGATAACGCTAATTCCCCTAATTAGACCGTTAACGCTTTTCTACGACGGTTAGTAAGACTTCGGGATATACTAGGCGAGTATTATAAGAGGTTAGAAGCGGAACTCCGGAAAGCGACGTAGTTAGGAAGAGTTAAAGTCTATATCCCTAGAGATCCTGACTTTAACCTAAGTGAGTATAAGGACTATACTAGGACCTTATACTTTATCCCTTACTATTACTTCCTACCTAATTAACCTAATCGTGGTAATACTATATTTAATAGGAGTTTTACGTATAGTATTAGGGCTAAGGATATATAAGGCACCGCTATCTACTTATCGTTAAAAACTAATTACCACCCCCTAAAATAAAAATACCACCTTTAGGACTCCTCTCCTCGCTCTTTTTCCGATTTCTTTCCCGTTTACCTTTTATTACCCTAATCACCCTATTCCACGCCCTTCTACTTATTATTTTATTTATTAGTTCCTTTTATTTATATTTTACTATCACTATTTTCTATTTACACGCACTAACTAAATAAACACCGTAAAGATATATCTACTAAATATATTTATTATTTATCTATCTTTCCTTTACCTGTTTACGCCCCGCACCAAAACAAAATATCCTAATTATACTAAGGTTACCCTAATTATAGTAATCACTACCCGAATCACCTATCTATATCTTACTCCGGCTTACTTTTATAGTCACTATTACTAGGGCCGTACACTTCCGACTTATACCGCTAAACCTAAGCCCTAAAGATAAAGGGAATATAATACCACTCCACTATCTCTTCTTAACCCCTCTTCGTCGGGTTATTCTGAATAATATAACAGAACTTCTTAAGATTATCCTTATATTTATACGCTAATATAGGGACCTATACTATTATATAGTCCTACGGTTTAAGACCCCTTCCTCTATAAACATCGCGTATCTGCTAAGCACTTTCACGGTATAGAGTAATAGTGCTTACCACGAAGACGCCGTATTAAGGCGATAGCCGTAAACGCATCTTATTATCGTATACGGACTATAGCAATACTAATAAGTCTTTAGTATACGGATTAGCGTGACTAACACCTATATAGTTATTATCTGGCTATAAGACCTCCTAATTAGACTAATAAAACTGCTTTCGGAGCTTATTATCACGATACGTGTAAGCTATCTCGTAAAAATAGCAGTTAGCGTAGTCCGGAAATCGATTATTATATTAAAGCGACACGTACTCGAAGAAAGGATAAGTGATCTTATTATTAACCCGATCACTTATAGCCGACCACCGTTCCTTATAGCAATAGCACGGAGGGCTCTAACCGTATAAGCCCGGGTCACCGTCTTTATAATATACTCCCTTTATAGACTAGCGAGGTCCTTAGCTATAAATACGCGGCGGCGAAATAAAGACGAACCATTACTAGACCTTACCTTCTTAAATAGCTCCTATTCCATATCTCTATTAGTAAGATTTAGTAGGCTATCCTATACCCGGCCTATAATAATAGCCTTAGAGTCGCCCTAGATAACCTAGCCCACGAAGTCTAGCTCGATATACGATACACCACCTTTACTAGCCACTTCGTACTAAACAAAATACGAGTTTACCTATATCCATAATATTAGCTTACCCTGATTAGGGTAACACGATAAAAAGCGTAAAAAGAACTTACTACTATATCTTAGACCGTTATAAAAATATTATACTAATTAACCGCACCCGCGATAAGTCGTGTCTTAAACCAGAAACACGGTATAGGACAAACTAACTCTTAATAAGCCACGGCTTTCTTACGCTTATAAGAGCTAAGGTTATTAAGCCCCGTGATTAGAGCTTTAGCGGATATATCGATAATCTTATTATTAATATTAATAATAGGAAGTTTATAAGAAAACGCGACGTCGAGTTATAAGATAATATAAAGACGTAGAGCCCGAAAGATACGCCTCTAGCTAGCAGCCCTCCGCCTTATATCCCTTAACGATAAGTAACGTGGCCTAGCGATAAATAGTTTAGTGACTTAAGGAGGCGTAGTTAAATAAATAGCCTATTTTAAGTTACTAAAAAGATTAGACTTTAAGCGTGATTCACGATTACCTTCCTTATATCGCTTTATTATATAGTCGCGATTATAGGTATAATAGAAAAGGTACTATCTAATCTTTTCGTCTAATTAGATCGGTTACACGGTAAGCCGACTTCCGTATTTAGATCCTGTGCCTAATTTACTAAGTTACCTTTATCCGAAAACCATTAATAGTATTAGGATTACCCTTTCTTTAATAATCACGACCCTATTTAACTAGTAGCTATAATAGGAACTCCGGTTAAAGCTAGTCTCGTAAAGGAGGCACTGCCTAGAAATATTAGACGTCGATAAAGGATATATATCCCCTATTACTAGCTTTAGTTAACCCGTTTTCCCTCTTTTCCCCTCTTTTCCTATATCGTTAAGTTTATTTTTCTAACTTACCCCCGCTATCTATTTCTTTACTATCTACTACCTCGCCGCCCTTATATATTTTTCCCTATATCCGCTACCTACACGTTACCGTGATTAGGCTAATAGAGATATTTAGAATATCTATATCCCCTACCTTTAACTACTAGGAGCCGGCTCCCGCCGGTCCTATCCTTACCGCTAACATTATTCCCGCTACCCGTGTCATTATCGATAAGACTATACGCCCCCGCCGTATTAATAACCCTAATAATAGCCGATAGGTATTCCCTATATAAGGACTACCGTACCGTTTATTTAACGTCCCCGATAACGCTGCCCCCTTTATAGGTTTTCCCTAGTAGCCGGAAGATAATATACACGCAGTCTAACGCCTCCTTAAGAATACTATAGATAGCGAGCTTAATACTATCACGGTTAATATAATACTACCTTATATTCCTATAGTAAGTATATTCGCCGAGAGGCCGCGGGATGCTTACCCGGTAGTTTAGTTATCTTTTAGGATATATTATAACCTAATAAATAAGAGATAGTTAGAGCGGGGCAGTCTAGAAGACATAATACGCGCTATATTTAAGCGTAGATAAGGGGATACCTATCCTATAGCCTGGATTAGTGTTATACCTTACTAGGAGCTAAATAGCCGCGCGGTAGTCTACTCTCCTTAGCCGCTTAAAGAAATTAACCGTATTAAGAGAAGTCGCTTTATCCCTATTATTTATTACTTTAAGAATCACTTTATTAGTTTAATTATAGATTAAGAGATATAGTGTATATATAGGTATAATAGTATTTAGAATACTAGTAATACTAAGGACCGCCTTTTACGGTTATTTAAGTACGCTATAGGATAGTTACGCGGTATTAATACACCTAATAAGGCCGTCTTTAGCCTTACGCGCCGTTTCTATATTATTCCCGGTCCTCGCTAGACGGATAATTACTTATACGGCCTCTTTGTTATCGAGTAGATATAAGCTATTATCTAAGAGGGCTACTTATTCCCTTAAAGCTCTAAGATTCACCGGTTCGTATAAGGATATTACTACGGAAATAATAGCGTAGCTTATACTTATTATATTAAGGAAGAGTGGCTATCCTATATTAGAGTAATTCTCGGTTTCGGTTATTAGAAGATACTAGCGGTCCCGGTGGTCCCTTAGTCCCCTCTACCACCACCTCCTAAGAGTATAGGTTTTACCCCTATTAATAAACCTATTATTAAGTCTAAGCCCGCTACCCCTGGTTCCTCTAATCAGGCTAAGAAGAAGACTTAGGCCCTAGTTACGAGTGCTCCTAAGTTATAGGAGCCTAAGAAAGATACTAGTATCCCGGTACGTCCTAAAACACCTAAGGTTATCTCTAAGAAGCCCTTAGCACCGAGCACGCCTAAGAAGATCGCTAAGGTCACGAAGAGTCCTAAGAAGACTCCTAAGTCCTCTAAATCTTCTAAGTTTACTAGTATTAACCTAAATAGCTACGAGATTATTTAGATATCGCTAAAAAAGGTCTTAGTATAGCCTAGGAAGATTAATATCTAAGGTAAATAGGTTAAGGATATAGAGGAGCAGGATAAGGGCGTCGAGATATCTCGTAGTTATCTATTCTATAGACTATATAATCCTTGCCCTACGGACTTTTATGTTAGTCCGATTAGACCTAGCTTATTCTCTTAAGATAATTGGGTTTATTTATATAATAGTGTTTACTGGGCGATACTTCACGATACCGCCGTTAATAGCTCCTTATATATACCGCCTTTACGCGTAATTCCCTAGGAAGGATAGTTACGGTATAACGCTAGGATTAAGTAGGACGAGGATATAGTTACGGCTATTATAAAGCGAGTATATACTAAGAAGGAGGATTATATAGTCGGTGAACGGACTCTCCGTAAGCGTAAGTGAGTTTTAGGATGGTTTTACTGGATTATACTTAGCTTAATTAGGGTAACCTGATTATATTTAGAGTTATTATAGCCACGAGGGCGTGAGTAAGATAACTAGGGCCGATTATAGAGGGGTGGATCGGAGACCTAGTGCTATATCGTTAGGACGTTACGTGACGTTATAAGACGCGCGCTTTTTTATTTATCTTATATATTATATATACGTGGCGACGCCACCTAGATACAGAGGATGCTTATTATCCTATATAATTATTATCCTTTTAACCCTAAGTTTTGCCACGTTTATTATATTCACTTCGTTTAAGCTACGTTACCCTAATCAGAGCAGCACACACCTCTAGGAACTTCTTTTAAAGGTCTCCTTATTATATATGTTATTTTGATTATATACACTTCGTGGTCTTAAGCACTCCTATTATCGAAGACTTATCCGAGATCATACTGCCTAAGCCGTTCTGCACAGTAACGGCTTCGCCTTTCTTCAGCAGAACTAATTAGCTATAAGTAATTTATAATATTATCGGACTATAAGGCCCTTAACTATTTTATAACTAAACGGTCCCTTACCGAAAAGTAAAGCCGCTAGGCTAGCGAATTAGCCTAGTTTAACTTTATACTAGAGTACCGGCGAGGTACTAAGAACTTCGCGGCGGATACGCTCTTTTATTATAAATAGAACCCCCCGAAGGATAGCTTAGACGACCGGGAATAGGGACAGGTAATTTAATTAATACCTAACTCCGCGATCCTAAAAATAATCCCCGAGCCGATAATACGGAAAATATCCGTTAAGCGTGTATTTAAAGTAAACAAAGACCTTTAACGACTTTAAAACGAGACTATAGTAACCGACCCCTAGTACTAAGGAGTCCTTACCGCGATTACTATAAAAGCTTATAGCTTTGACCCCTCCCTTAGGCTATAGCTATAGATCGCGGAATATTCCCTTAACCCCGCGGGATATATAACCTTCCGGGATTATCTCTAGATTCCGAGCTCCGTAGAGGGCTTACTACTAAAAGGATGCTTAGTATAAGCGATCCACGACTTTGCTATCGGCGGCTACCCGGGTAAGGAGAATATACTCGCTATAATAGCCTAATAGTTCTTTTAGCCCGGTATAAATAAGGATATATAGAAGTTT
Source organism: Sodiomyces alcalophilus JCM 7366 (assembly GCF_042370955.1). NCBI lineage: Eukaryota > Fungi > Ascomycota > Sordariomycetes > Glomerellales > Plectosphaerellaceae > Sodiomyces > Sodiomyces alcalophilus. The sequence continues at coordinate 4,078,121 of NW_027263535.1, read as the reverse complement.
ATCTATAATTATAATCTATATAACGGAGGTAATTAATAGTAGAGTATAAAGCGCGGGCTATTAAAACCTTTACCTATACTAAAGCGAATTTATAGCCACCTCGTAATAGACTTTATAACGGACCTGCTATTTACTAGTAAAGGCAGGGCGAGGTTCTTATAGGTAATTATAGATAGGTTAATAAAGTTAGTAACGCTAAAAGCGATAGAAATAATAAAAGCGGAGGCCTATATAGAACGTTTTTTAAACTAATATTTTAGGTTTTATAGTATACCCCTCTTAATTATTAGCGACTATACTTCTAACTAGACTAGGAGCTTCTAGCGATACTTTTATAAACTCGTGGGGATTAAGTAGCGACTTAGTATAGCTTACTACCCCTAAACCGATAAAGGGCCCGAGAGGCTAAACTAAGATATCCAGGCCTACCTTTATACCTTTATATACTATTCCTAGGATAATTAGGGTCGCCTATTACCCGCCGCGTAGTTATCGCTTAATAGCAGGAAAAGCTTAATAACGTAGCTAAGCCCTTTCTTCTTAGAATATAGGTTCCACGTCGACCCCATCTAAATCCACGACCTAATACCTGTATACCCGAAGAAAGCCGCTACTTATAACCTGCTAAGTCGCTTATAAGGGGCTATAGAGTTTATATAAGTAGCTATAGCCTTAAAATAACTATAGGATAAGGAATCCGCGAATAAGCAGCGACTCCTAGCGGAGCGCTTTAAAGTAGGAGACCTTACCTAGCTTTTTATAGCTAACTACTCTACGCCTAGGCCCTTAAAGAAGCTAAGCTAGCTATACTAGAAGTATAGAGTAATAAAAATAATTAACTCCTACGTCGTTAAGTTAGATATACCCTTAGGGATATATCCTTGTTTTTATATCGATATCCTAAAATAAGCTAGCCGCGACCCCCTCCCCGGCTAGGTTATAATCGACCCCTAGCCCGAACCGATTAAAGACGCGCTCTATAGTAATAAAGAGTAGGAAGTAGAAAGCATCTTATACGCACGGAATAAATAGCGAGGTTATAGCGTATAACGCGAGGTACTAGTATGTTAGAAAGGGCACGCCGAACCTATTTAGGAGCTACTAGATACCGTGAAGGACACTAAGGCGTTAAACGCTTTCGAAGCAGAATATAGCCCCGCGGATAAGAATAACGGGCCTTTATAAGACTATATTATAAAGAATACGCGAAGATAAGGAGACCCTAGTATAAGGGGAGTATAACCTATAGTTATAAGTTAATTAAAGGGGGGGAATTTACCGGCCCCCTTACCGGTTTCTAAGAAGATAGATAGTGCCTCCGTAAAGGACTTTAATTAGCGGTATTATTATCCGGACCCTCCTAGTTATTATTATTACTACTACTAGTAGCAGGACCGCTACCTCCCTAAAGGCGGCAAGGATACCCTCTAGAAGGCGCGTTATCGCTACGCCCTATAAGTAAACCTCGCGGCGGAGGGCCGTTACCTCGCGGCGGAGACCCTTACTATTATTAACGGAGGCGGGGACGGAGTTAGCGGCGGGGGCGGAGGCTACCTCGGATAAAAAGGCGTAGTAGTCGCTATAAGCTAGTTCGTAGGCCTCGCAGAGCTAGGCCCGAGTTAGTAACCACCCAGAAAAGGATATAAAAAAAGAAAAAGATACTTATATCGTTATTATTAGGATTATCGCGTATAGCGCGACCCGCGTCGGCTAAGGGCTTAATAAAAGATATAGCGGCGGCGGGGAGCTATAAAGGTTAGTTATAATAACCTCGCCTATAACTTATAGAAAACTCACGGGGCGGTATAGGTAGGATCCTACGGTATATTCGTAGTATTTAGGCTTATTACGGGCCGCGCTAGGCCCAGATTAATTATAGCACGTCTAGTTAAATTCTTAACTAACGCCGGCTATATAATGGATATAAGGGCAATAAAAGGCGTCGCGGGGGCGGCCGGGCGGGTACGCTAGGCCACGTTAACGCTTAGAAGGCGTCGCGGCCTGCGAGAGTTAGCAGGATCCTCGCGGCGAAGTACTAGGCCGTATCACGAACCTCCTTTTTAGCCGGATACTCACTAGTATTCGTTATATTAGCGAGGGCTTCCCCGGCTATACTTTCAACTAATTAACCACGTTCTTCGCTATTAAAGGTGGGGGGGCGGCGATATCGCTATCAGCCGGCTACTCTTTAACGGTGCCCTCGTACGCGTAGCGGGCGCTATAACGGAGAGGAGATATCTATACGCACTCTATTAGCTATTATTTAGCCGGCTTAACACGAGGGCTTGTTAAGGAACTTATAATAGTTAAAAGAATAAATAAAGATATAAATTACGGATTAATAAGATAACTATAAGTACGGAACGACTATGCCGTGAGTTAGCGGAGAACGATACGGCCCTAAGCACGGAATAAGCGACGGAGCTTACTACTAAAACGATATTATAGGCTTATAGAAGAAGAATTAACTATAAACGAAAACCGGGCGAAGTTATACTTATACTATAATATCGAACTACGGAATATAATAAAAGCCTATAAAGCTGTTTATTATAATAGTTTACGAATAAAGAAGAAGGAGTAACCGGGGGTTTTAGATATAAAGGGTAAGCGCTCGGCGTAACGCGGAATACCGGCGACCTAGGAGCGAAGTCGCTATAAACGCTACGCGATATAAATATACCCGATATAAGGGAGGATACACGCCTCTCTTATAACGCGTTTAGAAAATAATAGGTTCGGCGCTTAGTTATTACGGCCCCGGAAGGGGGGGGGGAGGGGGGTAATATTACGGGTTAACCCCTTAAAAGTATAGTTCCGGTATAAAGCCGGAACTGCTAATCAGCACGCAGAACCGATACTCGGACCTCCCGCTGCCCTTACCGCGGATTCGTATAAACCTAGTAAATCCTGAGCCTGTCTATAGACCTTTTCCTTTCCTTTCCTTAATTCTAGCTAATATAATTATTCGGCCTCACTTGGTGCGATTAACCTATAACCAGCCGTTTATATATAATCGGTAATAAGAACAGATAATCTAATTAATCTCCGACTCCGCGATCCCTATAGCCACCCTTATACCGGCTATATAAAGGATATCCGTTAAGTATATACTCGAAATAAATCAAAATCTTTAATAGCTCTAGGATAAGACCTTAGCGAATAACACCTAATACTAAGGGGTTCTTACCGCGATTACCGCTAGAGCTCGCGGCTTTAACATATCCCTCGGGCTAAAGTTATAGATCGCAGAGTATTCCTTAAACCCAGTAGGATATATAATTTTCCGGGACCGCCTCTAGGTCCTAGGCTCTAGGAACGACTCGCCGCTAAGAGGACGCTTAGTATAAGCGATCTATAACTCTATTAGCGGCGGCTACCTAGGTAAGGAGAATATAATTACTATAATAGCCCGATAGCTCTTCTAGCTAGGTATAAATAAGGATATCCGGAAGTTTATCCGTAACTATAATCCATGTAATAAGAGTAATTAATAACAGAATATAAAGCATAGTATATTAAAGCTATTACCTATACTAAAGCGGATCCGTAGCTACTAAAGAAAGGCGAAGCCGTCACTATACAGAACGGCTCTGCGCAGGGACAAAACAAATAACTAACTAATAGGCTAGCTAAAAGGGAGGGTTAGGCTCGTCACGGGTCTGTATCTAGAGCTAGGGTCTCGAGGAGACGGTCGCCGGGCCTCGAGAAGGGTCGGCAGTGGTCCGATCAGGGGAACGCATAGCTAGATAGGCAGGCGGGCCTACGGTCAGCTCTTATCAGGAGGTTCGCGCGCAGAGTGAAAGAAGAGTATCACAGGGCAAAGGGACACAGAAATCACCCCTATAGGGGGGTGTCAACCAGGGGAAAATTGAACTCTGGCCTCCTCCTAAAGAGGGGTTCGGAGGCCACGTATTTATAATATAATAACCGATCACGTAATCGATACGTACGTAATCAATACGTACATAATCGATACGTACGTAATCGTACCCATAATATATACCGTATCCAAAGCTATATCTAAAACCAAAGCTGTATCGTGACTAAGGTTATATCGAAACCGAATCTATACCGTGTCTAAAACTATACCGTAACCGAAGCCATACCGTATCTAAAACTTAAGACTTAAAGACTTAAAGACTTAAAGACAACCGAAGACTTAATAGAAAACCGTGACCGTATCGAGACTAAGACTAATACGTTAATAGGCCGTTCGTTTAGGCAGGCCGGAACTACGCTTATATGCAGGAAGATAGATAAAATCCCCTACGCCGATTATATCTGCCTCCGAGCACTAATTAAAGAAAGGCGAAGCCGTTACTATACAGAACGGCTCCGCATAGGGCTAAATAAATAACTAACTAATAGGCTAGCCGAAAGGAGGGTTAGGCTCGTCACGGGTCCGTATCTAGAGCTAAACAGGTCCCGAGGAGACGGTCGCCGGGCCTCTAAAAGGGTTACTAGTGGTCTGATTAGGAGAACGAATAGCTATAGATAGGCAGGCGGGCCTGTAGTCGGCTCTTCTGGATCGTCTAGACATCCGGAAAAGGAAGGATAATACAAATTATGGTTATAATAGGTAATAGGTGATGATCGTGAAAGATCGGATAAGAAGCTAGCTAGATATAGTGGGTCTATTCTGAAGAATAGCTGTATATAAGACTAGATCTCTAGGACCGAGTAGTTATATGATATCTAATATCCTGACCCGGAATACGGGTCTGCCCCTTTACACTACCTTACGATAGACTTAATAACGGATCTATTACTTACCGGTAAAGGTAAGGCTTATTATTTATAAATAATCATAGACCGGTTAATAAAGTCTATAATGCTAAAAGCGATAAAAATAATAAAAGCAGAAGCTTATATAGAACGGTTCCTAAACTATTATTTCCGATTTTATAGTATACCTCTTTTAATTATTAGCGATAAGGGCTCGAACTAGACCAGCAGGTTCTAGCGATAATTCTATAAGCTTATAGAGATTAAATGGCGACTTAGTATAGTATGCTACTCTTAAACCGACGGAGGACCTAAAAGACTAAATTAGGATATCCAAGCCTACCTTCGCGGCTTTATATGCCACTCCTAGGATAATTAGAGTCGCTTATTACTAGCCGCGTAGTTATCGCTTAATAGTAGGAAGAGCTTAATAACCTATATAAGCCCTTTTTTCCTAAAACACGGGTTCTATATTAACCCGATCTAAGTCCATAACTTATTACCTATATACCTAAAAAAAGCCGTTGCCTATAATCTACTTCGCTTATAAGGATCTATAGAATTCGCGTAGGCCGCTATAGCCTTAAAGTAACTATAAGATAAAGACACCGCGAATAAGCGGCGACTCCCGACGGAATACGTTAAGGTAGGAGACCTCGCCTAGCTATCTATAGTAAATTATACTATGCCTAGCTGTTACGGGTTGACCCCTCGAAAGTGTAGTTCCGGTATAAGACCGGAACCGCTAATTAGCACGTAGAACCGATGCTTAGACCTCGCGCTGCCCTTACCGCGGACTCGTATAAACCTAGTAAATCCTGCGCTCTTTATAGACCTTTTTCCTTTCCTTTCCTTAATTCTAGCTAATATAATTATTCGGCCTTACGTAGTATAACTAACCTATAACTAGCCGCTTATATAGCTAGAATTTAGTAAACCCCACGCGCTGCGTTAGTATAAAGGTAGATATAAACGCGCCGTTAGGCGGCGGTGGTCCTATAAACCCCGCCGGGCTAGCTAAGTAGACGGATAGAAGGATCACCGAAGCTATTAATATAACGCTCGGTCCCTTATAAGAATAGATAGCTTAATAGTAAGAGCTACTCTAACGACTCGCGAACGGCCTCGCGAATATCTAGGCCCCGTAGTAACCTACTCCTTACCTCGCGCCCCCCTCGGAGGGAGCCCCTATAAACACGCTTACCGAGTTAGTAATAGGTCCTCTAACCCCGGCGACCTTTACTCCCCCCTAGATTATAGTCCTATAAGAACTAAGCGAACTATGCCCGCTATACACTAAGCCCTTACTATACCCCACGAAGTTTAGTAGAAGATAAACGGAGTACGCTACTTAGTTATAGTAGATACGCGATAAGCTCCTACTAAATAAGCACTTATTTAATAACTAAGCCGAAATATAGTATTATATTAACTTATACTTAGAAGGAAGTGCCTAGTAAGTGGTATTAGCCTTTTACGCCGCTAAGGGGCTAGGAGGTACCCGCGACCCAGAGTCGTTTCTTACCTACCTAGACCGTATATATAAGGAATAGAACGAATAGCCTCGCGCGGCCCTCGTGCTATATTCCCTTAAATAACACAAGGAGTAAACCTTTTTATAGTTCCTACCGAAATTCGAAAAATAGATTACCTAAGTAAGTAGAAGCGAGTAGGGAGACTCGGCGAAGATCACTTTCTTAAAGGGAGCCCTAAGCTAGAAGCTATATAGCGCCTTAGTTACCGGGAAGTTACCCTATAACTATATAAGCTAGGTTATTAAGGTCTAGAGTATCGCCTAGAAGCTAGAAGGTCTATACCTAACTAGCCGGAATATTTCCGTGCCGAACCGAACCCGGAACCAAGAGACCGACGCCGATAAAGATATTACGATAGGCGGGATTAATTAGGTCCGGCCTAACGCGATTATAGACCGACCTCGTGATAACCGGGAGTGCTAGGGTTATAGGAAGAAGGGATATATCCCTATAAACTATAAGTCCCGGGATAAGGGCTCGAAGGCTAAGGGCGCCCGCGTAGCGAAGGTCTAAGCCGAAGATAGCGACGTCGCTATAAGTTCGGATAGTTTAAACGATAAAGAGTCGGGAAAAGAATAGCTTTAATACGAAAACGGGCGTTAAAGCTAATAGCCGCCTTATAGCAGGAGTAGGAGGCGTTTAAATACTTAGCTAGCGGCGACTTAGCCCTAATATTAACGCGAGTAAATAGAAGATATATATATGCTTTTATAGATACGGGTTATAACTACTACGCTATTATAAATAAACGCTTTACCCGGAGACTTTAGTTATTATTAGTTAATAAGAGAAAATAACTATTAAAAGGATTCTTAGATATATCCGAGCCGGCTATTAGCGCCGGGATCGCTGTATTCGAGCTTAAGATTAGCGGCTATATATAACGAGTCTTTGCCTATATAGTAGAAGGATAAGACTAGGACGTGTTCCTAGGAAAACCGTGGCTAGAGTATAATAACATTATATATTACACAAAGAATCGTAAGCTATACTATAGAGTCGCTGATATTAAGCTATAACTAGTAGGCGAGGAAGAACTAGCTAATATATAAGCTATCCGCGAAGTAAGGCTAGTCTCGGGATCGGTGTTTATAGCTATAATACGATAAATAAGAAAGGTGTTAAAGGGAAAAGAAAGGGACGAGTTCGACGCCTTAATCCGTGCTATTAGTATACGGGATATCGATAAGGCCCTCCGTAAAAAGGAACTAGTAGACCCTCGGGACTATATCCCTATAATATACTATAAGAGTTCGGCGACCTTTTTATACCCGATAAGGCTAACAACTTACCCCCTTAGTAACTAGGTATCGATTATAAAATCACCCTAAAGCGAGGTCCTAATAAACTTCAGCCGACCCTGCTATAGGGGCCCCTCTACGGTATATTAAGGGAAGAGCTGCTAGTGCTCCGGAAGACGCTTAATAACCTAATAGATAAAGGCTTTATACGAGCTAATAGCTTAGCCGCGGCCGCGCCGGTCCTATTCGTGAAGAAACCAGGGGGCGGATTACGCTTTTATTATAACTATAAAGCCTTAAACGCGATCACCTAATAAGATCGTTACCCCCTCCTTTTAATTACTAAGACCCTATATAACCTAGCTAATACTAAGTGGTTTATAAAGCTTAATATAGTCGCCGCCTTCTATAAGATCCGTATAGCTCCCGGATATAAGAGTAAGACTGCCTTTAGGACGCGCTTTAGTCTCTTCGAGTAGCTAGTATACCCCTTCGGACTAAGCGGTATACCCGCCACCTTCTAACGCTATATTAACTAGACGCTATAGGAGTTCCTTAACGACTTTATTACTATATATATTAATAATATCCTAATCTACTCTAGCGGATCTTATAAGGACCACGAAGCGAAGGTCCGGCTAGTATTATATAAGCTTATAGATACCGGCCTAAACCTAGACCTAGCTAAGTACGAGTTTAGTATAATAATAGTAAAATATCTAGGCTTTATCGTTATAATAGATAAGGGAGTATCTTATAACCCTAAGAAGCTAAAGGCTATCCGCGACTAGGAGGCCCCCACCTTAGTAAAGGGAGTACGAAGTTTCTTAGGATTTATAAACTATTACCGGATATTTATCTATAACTTTATAGGTATCACGGCCCCCCTCTCGGTATTAATAAAGAAGGACCGGCTTTTTAGGTAGGGGGCCAAGGAAAACGCCGCCTTTAAGGAGCTTAAACGACTTTTCTAGATAAAACCCGTTTTATAGTTATAGAACCCAGACCGTAAGACCACGTTGGAGACTAACTATTCGGGCTACGCGTTAGGTGGTATCCTATCCTAGGTAGATAAACTAGGACGTCGCTACGTAGTCGCGTATTACTCACGTAAGCTTACCCTAGCAGAATATAACTACCCTATTCACGATAAGGAGATATTAGTAATTATAAGCTATATACTCGCTTAGAAGGCAGAACTAACTAGCTATAAGTAATTTATAATATTATCGGACTATAAGGCCCTTAAGTACTTTATAACTAAACGGTCCTTTACTAAAAAATAAAGCCACTAAGCTAGCGAATTAGCTTAGTTTAACTTTATACTAAAGTACCGGCGAGGTACTAAGAACTTTATAGCGGATACGCTCTTTTATTACGAGTAGGACGCCCCGAAGGATAGCTTAGACGACCGGGAATAGGGGCGGGTAATTTAACTAATACCCGACTCCGCGATCCCTAAAATAACCCCCGAGCCGGTTATACGGAGGATAATATCTATTAAGCGTGTATTCGTAGTAGACGAAGACCTTTAACGACTTTAGGATAAAACTATAGCGATTAACCCGTAGTACTAAGGTATCCTCGCCGCGATTACTATAAAAGCTCGTAGCTTTAACCCGTCCCTTAGACTATAACTATAAATAGCGGAATACTTTTTTAACCCTACGGGATATATAACCTTCCGGGATCGCCTCTAGGTCCCGAGCTTAGGAGAAGACTCGCCGCTAAGAGGACGCTTAGTATAGGCGATCTATAACTCCGCTATTAGCGGTTACCCGGGTAAGGAGAATATAATCGCTATAGTAGCCCGATAGTTTTTCTAGCCTAGTATAAATAAGGATATACGGAAGTTCGTCTATAACTATAACCCTTATAACGGAGGTAATTAGTAGCGGAACGCGAAGCGCGGACTATTAAAACTACTACCTATACCGGAGCGAATCTATAGCTACCTCGCGATAGACTTTATAACGGACCTGCTACTTACCGGTAAGAGCAGAGCTTATTATTAATAGGTGATTATAGACCGGTTAATAAAGTTAGTAATATTAGAAGCTATAAAGATAATAAAAGCAGAAGCCTACGCGGAACGCTTCCTAACCTGCTATTTTAGGTTCCACGGTATACCCCTCTTAATCGTTAATAACCAGGGCTTAAACTATACCGGGAGGTTCTAGCGATACTTTTATAAGCTCGTAAAGATTAAGTAGCGACTTAGTTTAGCCTATTACCCCTAAACTAATAAAGGGCCCGAAAGGCTAAATTAAGATATCCAGGCCTACCTCTATGCCTTTATATACTATTCCTAGGACGACTAGGGTCGCCTATTACCCGTTATATAGTTATCGCTTAATAGCAGGAAAAGCTTTATAACCTAGCTAAGCCCCTTTTTCCTAGAACACGGGTTCTATATCGACCCTATCTAAATCTATAACCCGACGCCCGTATACCCGAAAAAAGCCGCCGCTTATAACCTACTAAGTCGCTTATAGGGAGCTATAGAGTTTATATAACTAGCTATAGCCTTAAAGCAGCTATAGGATAAGGAGTCCGCGAACTAATAGCGACTCCTAGCTAAACGCTTCGAGGTAAGAGACCTCGCCTAGCTTTTTATAGCTAACTACTCTACGCCTAGACCCTTAAAAAAGCTAAGCTGGCTATATTAAAAGTATAAAGTAATAAAAATAATTAACTCCTATATTATCGAATTAGACGTGCCTTCGGGGATATATCCCTGTTTCTATATCGATATCCTAAAGCGAGCTAGCCGCGACCCCCTCCCTGGATAAGTCGTAACCGACCTATAGCCCGAACCGATCCGGGACGCCCTCTATAGCGACGAAGAGTAGGAGGTAGAAAGTATCTTATACGCACGGAATAAGCGGCGAGGTCGCGGCGTATACCGTGAAGTATTAGTGCGCTAGCCAGGATACGTAGAACCTACTTAGGAACCGTTAGACGCTATAAAAGACACTATAGCGTTAGACGTTTTTAAAGTAAAATACGGCCTAGCCGATACGAATAATAGGCCTTTATAAGACTATGTTACGAGGAATATACGAAAATAAGGAGACCCTAGTACGAGGGGAGTATAACCTATAGTTATAAGTTAATTAAAGGGGGGGAATTCACCGGCCCCCTTACCGGTTTCTAAGGAGATAGATAGTGCCTTTATAAAGGACTTTAATTAGCGGTATTACTGCCCGGACCCTCCTAGCTATTATTATTATTACTGCCGGTAGTAGGACCGCTACCTCCCTAGAGGGCGGCGAGGATACCCTCTAGGAGGCGCGTCGTCGCCGCGCCTTATAAGCGAACCTCGCGGCGGAGGGCCGCTACCTCGCGGCGGAGACCCTTATTATTGTTAATAGAGGCGGGAGCGGGGTTAGCGGCGGGGGCGGAGGCTGCCTTAGATAGAGAGGCGTAGTAGTCGCTATAAGCTAGTTTATAGGCCTTACGGAGCTAGGCCCGAGTTAATAACGACCTAGAAAAGGATATAAAGAAAAAGAAGAAGATACTTATATCGTTATTATTAGGGTTATTATATATAGTATAACCCGTGTCGGCTAAGGGCTTAATAAAAGGCATAGCGGTAGCGGGGAGCTATAAATGTTAGTTATAATAACCTCGCCTATAACTTATAAGAAACTTATAGGGCGGCACGGGTAGGATCCTATAGTATATTCGTAGTATTTAGGCTTATTATAGGCCGCGCTAGGCCCGGATTAATTATAGTATATCTAGTTAAATTTTTAATTAATACCGGCTATATGGTTAGTATAAGGATAATAGAAGGCGTCGCGGAGGCGACTAGGGGGATAAGCTAGGCCACGTTAACGCTTAGAAGGCGTCGCGGACTATTAGAGAGTTAGCAGGATCCTCGCGGCGAAGTACTAGGCCGTATCACGAACCTCCTTTTTAGCCGGACGCTTACCGGTATTCGCTATAGTAGCGAGGGCCTTCTTAGCCACGCTTTTAACCGATTAACTATATTCTTTATTATTAAAGGCGGGGGGGGGGGGGCGCGATATCGCCGGCGGCCGGCTATTCTTTAATAATGCCCTCGCGGGCGTGGCGGGCGTTATAGCGGAGAGGGGATATCTATATATATTTTATTAGCTGCTATTTAGCCGGCTTAACGCGAGGGCTTATCGAGGGACTTATAATAGTTAGAAAGATAAATAAAGATATAAATTATAAGATTAACGAAATAACTATAAGTACGGAATAACTACTCCGCGAGTTAGTAGAGAACGATACGGCCCTAGGCATAGAATAAGCGACGGAGCTTACTTCTAAAACGATATTATAGGCTTATAGAAAAAGAATTAACTCTAAACGAAAAACCGGGCAAAGCTACGCTTATACTATAATATCGAATTACGGAATATAATAGAAGCCTATAAAGCTATTTATTATAATAGTTTACGAATAAAGAAGAAGGAGTAACTAGGCGTTTTTAGATATAAAGGGTAAGTACTCGGCGTGACGCGGAATACTAGCGACTTAGCAGCGAATTCGCCGCGAACGCCGCGTAACACGAATATATCCGATATAAGGGAGGATATACGCCTCCCTCGCGACGCGTTTAGGAAATAATTAGTTCGGCGCTTAGTTATTCCGGCCCCGGAGGAGGGGGGAGGGGAGGGGGGTAATATTACGGGTTAACCCCTTAAAAGTATAGTTCTGGTATAAGACCGGAACCGCTAATTAGCACGTAGAACCGACGCTTAGACCTCGCGCTACCCTTACCGCGGACTCGTATAAACCTAGTAAATCCTACGCTCTCTATAGACCTTTTTCCTTTCCTTTCCTTAATTCTAGCTAATATAATTATTCAGCCTTACTTAGTGCGACTAACCTGTGACTAGCCGCTTATACTAGCCCCTTAAAGGAACTAAGCTAGCTATATTAAAAGTATAGAGTAATAAAAGTGATTAACCCCTATATTATCGAATTAGACGTTCCCTTTAGGATATATCCCCGCCTCTACCTTAATATCCTAAAGCGAGCTAGCCGGGACTCCCCCCCCCCCCCCGGGTAAGTCGTGGCCGACCCCTAGCCCGAACCGATTAAGGATACCCTCTATAGAAAGAAGGAATAGGAGGTAGATAGTAAACTATACGTATAGAATGAATAGTAAGGTCGTGGCATATAACGGGAGGTGCTAGTATACTAGACGGGATACACGGAACCTATATAAGAACCGCTAGACGCTATATAGAATACTAAAGCGTTGAACGATTTCCAAGTAAGATATAGCCTAGTGGATAAGAATAACGGCCCTTTATACGAATATACTATAAGAAATATATACGGGCGAAGGGAACTTAATATAAGGGCGGTATAACCTATAATCGTAAGTTTATTAAAGGGGGGGAATTTACTAGCCCCCTTACTAGTTTCTATTTTTATTTATTCTTACTCTATTATCGCTTAGCTAATACTAGGCTAGGCTTCCTAGGTAATAGTCCCTCTTAGATTTAGAAGGGGGAAAACCCTATTCGGATAAAAACCCCTTCCCCCTTATAGTAGTAATAAATTCGTTCTATGTGCGCGGCCGCCGCGAAGACACTATACGGCCGCTGTATTTAATACTATTCATATTATAAAGCCACTAATATATAAGGTCTATATTCCTTTATCTTAGTCCATATTATTCTTTTATTTATTAATTACTAAGATAAACTCTTAGGAATTAATTTAATTCTATCCTAAGCTAGTAACCCTATCTTTAGAATTTAATATATCTTAGACCCACGTTTAAGATTTTTTACGTTATCTATAAACGGCCTCGTATATAATATAATATACGGTTCGTAGCACCCACGTTTCGTGTAGGTCCTGCTAGGATATTCTTACGCGCTCCGGAGCGTGGTATCGTCTCTGTGTGCGTGACAGGCGACTAATCCGCTATGGCCCTATTAACAGCAGGGCCTACCTGCCCTAGTTAACGACACGGGCGTGTTGGCCTTAGCGGTAGAGCTGCCGGCGCCTATTATTGACTAGCTACGAGCCGGATAGTAGGGCTATCGGGCCCCCCCTATTTAACCCTTATCGTGCTTACTAAGGCAGATAAGGGCCACCAGCGAATAGGGCCGGGTAACGTAAAAAGAAAACTTTTTACGCGTGCCCCTAGCCGGATTCGAACCAACCTAACCGCCTCGTGGTTATATACCAGGGCACTACCAGTGCACTATAAGAGCACTAGTTTCTAAGGAGATAAATAATACCTTTATAAAAGACTTTAATTAGTAGTAGTACTGCCCGGGCCCTCCTTATTATTATTATTACTACTACTAATAATAAGACCGCTACCTCCTTAGAAAACGGCGAGGATACTCTTATTATAGGATTTAAGTAAGGAGTAAAGGAAGCTATTCTAAGACGAATAAGGAGGTCTACTAGTAGACTAAGGGAGGGGGTACTATACTAAGATTATTTATTAAGGGAAACACTACGGCGCCTATATATTTTGATATCGAGCCTATAAAGGTGGAGTATATTCTCTTACTTACACACAGCCCACCTTTTAACGGTAAATCGAGGTCTTAGCGGGCCTAGGTATATACAGTCATATTATACTAATTCTACTTTAAGCCCGCCTCCTTAAGTATTACCTAATCTAAGGCTTTGTTAATTTATGAGAAAGCGCTCGAGGAGAAGGCGTTAAAGGCTTCTTCTTCTAAACCCGGTAGCTTAGAAGGATATACTGGAACTAATAAAATGGAATTGGCATAATATACCTGTATGTACCTTGACCCGTCGACGCCTCGTTTTAGTGTAGAAAAATAGACTGCTTATAGGTAAGAGAGCATTGAAGATCATGACCCCACTTTTACGGGCTCGATATCAAAATGTACGGGCGCTGTAATCTTTCCCTTTATTAAGTTCTTTTAAGAAGATATAGGCACAAAGGTCTTTACTTATAGACCTCTAGGTGCCACCTAATAGGAAGGTATTAGTTATATAATCTCCTCTTAGAGTAACTAAGGGACCTTCGTAAATAAGGTAGCCTTACTATAAAGGCTACCACCCCCTCTATATACTCTAAGCTAGCTTTCGTATTATAAATACACGATAAGCCTTCTCTAAACACGAAGCCACCTAGTAGTCAGCACGTAAGCCTCTAGAACCTCCTTATAAGAGGCCTTTATAGCTTACGCGATAAGCTTATACTAAGCACTAGTAAAAAGCCTAGAGCCTTATAACACGAATTAATAAGTCCTCTTTATGCCTCTTATAGATTACCCCCCCTTTCTTTAACTCCTGCCCTTAGGAGTAATAAAGGTCTAAAGGTAATATAAAAGAACGACTCCCTTAGCCCAGCCACTCTTCTATATAAAGAACTCCACCTGATCTAGGAACCTCCTTTTATCCTACCTGTAAAATAACACTACTCCTAAAGTAAGTATTAAAGAATAAGAGATAAAAGTATAAGATAAAAGAAAAGGGGATAAAGCTTATAAATATAAAGCTTCCACTTAATAATATATAGATAGACGTGATTATAGAGAATAAAGGTACTTAATAAAGAGGAGTATTCTAAGATAAACTTAATTAGCGGCTAATATTATAAATATAAAGGTCTTATAATAGGAAAGAGACTATTACTAAGAACCCTTCTAAGGGATTCTACTATAAACTCCTAACTTATCGTCTAATCTTCAAATAACCTATATAATACTCCTTTACCTACTAAAGGCCTATAACTATAACTTATAATATATAAAGATAGAAGATGCTTCTAAAAAGGGAAGTGATAATATATAAATAAGGCTAACTTCTATAAGAGATTAGGCTACTAGGCACCTATAGGCAGCTCCTAACTTATCTATAAGACTTTTTCCTAAGTCCTAACTCTTATTATTTTTCTTTTCTTCTTATCTTCTTTAGTTATTATCTACTAGGTAGCTTCGTGTTTAGAGGGGGCTTATCGTGTATTTAGAATACGAAAGCTAGCTTAGAGTATATAGAGGGGGTAGTAGCCTTTATAATAAGGCTACCTTGTTTACGAAGATCCCTTAGTTACTCTAAGAGGAGATTATATAACTAATACCTTCCTATTAGGTAGCACCCAGAGGTCTATAAGTAAGGACCTTTATGCCTATATATTCTTCAAAGAACATAATAAATAATCTTAGTATAGTACCCCCTCCTTTAGTCTACTAGTAGACCTCCTTATTCGTCTTATAATAGCTTCCTTTACTCCTTACTTAAATCCTATAATATTTTATTCGTTCTCCCCTTCTACACGGGTATAATAATTATCGGAAGCTATTAGTAGACTTCGATTAAGTACCTTACTAGTTATCCTCCTAGTAGGAACTCGCCTTTTATCGTGTTATAGGCCCTAGACGCCGTCCTCTTCCTAGTCCTAAACCAGAACCCAAGAGCTCTAGACTTAGCAACCCTCCGTCTGACCCCGAAGAATCTAATAGTAACGCTATTATCGTGGCCTCCCGTCCTTTACCTCTTAATAGATAGCCCCTAGGCACCCCTAGTCCCGTTATTATTACCACTATACCGTTCTTATATCGTCTAGCAGAACGGTTTTAGCCTACGCCTATTTTTTATACTTAGGGAGAGTCCTTAAGAGCGGCTCGCCCTCCCTAAGTTAAGTATTCTAACCTAATATTAAGAAGTCTAAAAGGGAAAGGAAAAGAGACTTCCTTACCCCCGGCTAACCCTAGGCCCCGAGCTTAGGTCCTACTTAATTATTTAGTCGGGTATTATAACCCTTAGTAGGAGGATTATTAGCAGTTTTCGTATAAAGAGTTAAGAGACGTTATAAGATAATTAAAAAGATGATATAAACTAATAGGTTAAATTAAGAGTTAAATTATTCGCTAAACCTCTAAGTTAGGAGTTTAGCTTCACCTATCCCTTTTATAGATAACCAGAGCTTCTTCTCCGGGAACCTTGTAGAATCCCCTCGAAGATATTCCTAGAACCACGATTTATCCACTAATAGCCCTCCTTATTATACTTTACTAGGTCGGCCCAGATAGTACTAGTCCTAGGGCCGACTCGACCGTCTATCTCTAAACGCCACGCCCCTATCTAATCACCTTTATGACTATTAAGATATATTATTCCCTCCTATCTAGATTATCCCTGACTTCGATAAATTATGCCCGTGATATCACGCCCCCTCCTCTAGTGCTTATATCCCTAGGAGTAACGTAGTTAACCGGGTGCCCTCGTAAGGACCCTCTCCCGTCTAATCTATATCCTCCGGATATAGCTCTAGAAGAGACGACTCGGCCCGGGACGGTGCCCGACTACGAATAGTTTAAGTCAGCCTATACCAGGCTTCCGGCTTATAAGCCATTATTCGCACTTAGGCTATAGCTATCCTATTATAGGACCTTTTATAAATAACTCACTAAGGCCAGAGCTAAATATAAATATAAAGATTAGTCTTCCCTAACCCGCT
The DNA here is from genome assembly GCF_042370955.1 of Sodiomyces alcalophilus JCM 7366. Classification (NCBI taxonomy): domain Eukaryota; kingdom Fungi; phylum Ascomycota; class Sordariomycetes; order Glomerellales; family Plectosphaerellaceae; genus Sodiomyces; species Sodiomyces alcalophilus. The sequence goes on along the minus strand of NW_027263535.1, from coordinate 4,061,175 downwards.
AAACCGTTATAATAAAGCCTAAAAAAGCTTCGTAGATCCTTTAACGCTCCGCCTTTAAGTTATTATTAAAGGCCTCGTGAATAATCCGTGAATAATCGTATCGCCTAGCTAAATATAAAGCCTATAGACTTAAAGGAGTACGCGCGACGCTTTATTATTATCTAAATAGTAAACTATAGGTGCGCTCCTAATATAGCAGGCATACCTAGATCGTAGAGTAGGCAGGAGTAACCATATAGGCTTTACTTAAGGTCCGGTGATTATCGTAGAATATATCCTAGCTAGTCCTCCTAGCTTATAGTTATTTTTATCTCTTCTCCTTTTTACCTATTTAAGTAATTATTATAACCGCCTTATTCCGAAGCTCTATCTATAAGTTAATCCTTATCACCGTATCTTAGTAAGGTATTATCTTAGTGGTTCGTCTCGAGTTCTCTAAAGGTCTTCTTATCGTGTTACGCGAGGTCCCCGGCCATCCCTTAGTTTCAGTGGTTCCGATATCTAGGAACAGCTTATTATAAGCATCTATTACTTAACTAATAATAATTCTCGATAATAATATACTTTAATTGCTTATAGAATAATAATATAAGTGATCGCGTGCCTATGCCTAGACCCGTACTAATCCCCGTGTCTTATAGCATTATAGTCTCTTAGAAAAAATAATTATATACGGCTAAGAAACTCGCTAGGCGAGTTAACCTAGTCAGTGTTATTAACGCCTCGCCTAACAGGACCCCTAATAAGAAGGCGGCTATAGCCTAGAAGAGTCCTAGTAAGGCCGGTGGTGGCCTGAACACTATTAAGAAGCAGTCCGTTATTATCTAAGATAGTATTATTAAGAAGACTGTTAATAAAGGTGGTAATAAGAATAATATGTTAGCCGTACCTGGTACGGAGTCGTCCGCGACTCCTACTAAAGCGAGGGGCCTCGCCGCGCCCACTAAAGCGCGCTATAATAATAATGGGTTAACTATACCCGGTATAGTCGTTAAAACGCCTATTAAAGTAAAGGGGTTAGCTATACCCGGTACGGAGTCGTTTACGACTCCCGCTAAAGCGACGGGCTCTGCCCTTCCTAATAAAAAATACCCTTAATAGGGTTAGCCGTAAGGCTAAAAAAGTGCTAGAGAGGCTATTCCTAGCGTTCGACTCGGATAATAGTTCGGCTAGTAGTCCGTCCACCGCTAACTAGACAACTCTAGTCGGACGTCTAGTTAACTATAATAGTGATAATAGTGCGGATAATAAAGGTGGTATCGTTAACTACGATAAGGATATAACTATATCGGATAGCGCCGACGGTGTTATCTATATTAGTAGTAATAAAGATTTTCGATAAATTAGGCTACGAGTAGTAGGCTGTACGCGCGGAAGAGAGAAAAATCAAGTAAATAGCTGTTGAATTCGTAGATCCGTAGGATTACTGCTTGTTCTACTTATATGTGAAGAACTGACTTCTGGGATTTCTTCCTGGATCCGGGGCTGGCAAAAGACCCTGAAAGATTGGGTGGCGACTGTTACGTTAATAGCCTACGCGACGGTTATTACGCCACGTTATTTGCTTAAGTAATAACCAAGACATCGTATTTACGATACCTAGTATATTTATAAGATTATTACTTATTATAAGTATAATATCAACACCCCCCCCGTAAGCTGACTCTTATATAATAAGTGCAGCTTAGTTAGATTATAGTTATAATTATATTATAGCGTAGTAATCCTAGTCTATCTAAGACTAGAATACATAGAGGAAAAATTTGACAAAACCTCTTCTTTTTAATTCAAGGGAAAATTTAAAAACCCTTGTTATTGTTATAGTATATTATTTAAAGGAAAGTTCAGAAAAACCTTTGATATCTAGGAAAACCCGAAGGTAAAAAACCTAGTTATTCCCACTATAAAGAACTAAGAATACTAAGTATTAAAACCTAGTATTTTAATTCTTTAATATTATTATAAGGCGGTAAATCATACTCAGGTAACGTATTATCCTTATGACCTAGGTTCATATAGCCGCAAAGAGTATTATGAGTCTCTTTTGCTAAACCCTTAGTTATTATATCAGCTATATTAAATTTTGTGTTTATATATACGATTTTTATTTTATTATGTTATAGCTGTTGCCTGTAGTAGTGATACTGCCTGTCGATGTGCTTTACCCGTTTATGAAATTCAGGGTTTTCGGCGAGCTTCTTTGCACTCTTACTATCTATTAAGATAGTAGGAATTTCGAGAGTTTTATTATTATTATTATTATTATTATTATTATTATTATTATTATTATTATTATTATTATTATTATTATTATTATTATTATTATTATTATTATTATTATTATTATTATTATTATTATTATTATTATTATTATTATTATTATTATTATTATTATTATTATTATTATTATTATTATTATTATTATTATTATTATTATCATCATTATTGCCTCTTGTATTAGAATCTAGACCTAGATTCTGTAGTATTTCTTTATATAGATTATAAAGATAGATTCCTTCTTTAGAAGCTTCTGTGAAAGCTATATATTCGGCCTATGTTATTAATAAAGTAACGACTTTTTGTTTAGTTAAGGTCTAACTAACGGGGTTATTTACTCCCACGCAGTAAATATATCCTGAAGTCGAGGTTCTATCCTCGATTATATCTAAAAAGCTGGTATCAGAATAACCGTAAATACTAAGGTCTTCTTTATTATAGTTATATAAAAGACCGATATTAGGATATATATTTACATAAGCCTAGATTCGATTTAACGCAGTAAAGTGGTCTTGCGAGGGATTACTTATATAGCGAGAACACTGGTTAACTACGTAAGTCATATCTGGTCTTGAATGCAAGGCTAAATATAATAAAGCCCCGATTTCCTGTTAGTATTTATTTATATTATTAGTTAATGCTTGTTCAGGACTTGGTACTAGGACCTTCTTGTGTATATAAGGGGTGTTAACCCTTTTTAGACGTTATTTATTATACCTTTTAAGTATCTTATTAGTATAAGGTAACTGACTTATAGAAAGAGTCTTATTTTCTTTATTTATATTTATTATACGGCCTAGAAAGGTATTTATTTCACCTAAGTCTTTAAGTATAATATCTTTAAACATCTCCTTAAAGAAATAGTCTAAAGTATCCTTAGGAGGGCTTAGAGCCACTATATCGTTAACATGGTATAAAAGAATAGCTTGTTCTTCTATTCTTTTAATTTTATTATATTTATAAAAGGTAAAAAGTCTATTATTATATTCAGAGACCCGGTAACCTAGTTTAGTTAATATCTTAACCAGGTAATTATACTAGAGTCTAAGACTTTGTTTTAACCCGTATAAAGCTTTATTAAGCTTACAGAGTGTTATATAATTTTTATTTTTATTTTTGTTTTTATTATTTTCTGAGCTGTCTTCTCTCTCGAAGCCTATGGGTTATATAGCGTATATCAGGGTATCTATATCAGTATAAACGAACGCGTTTTTGACGCCGAACTGCCTGAATTTCCAGTCGCGTGATACGCCTAGTATTAAAGCTAGTTTATAGCTTTTCAGCCGGTAGGTAGTTAAAAAGGTTTCTAGATAATTAAGACCTAGAACCTGATTAAACCCCTAAATAACCCACCGAGCCTTATATTAAATAGCTTCGCTAGAGCTAATATATTTGATTCTGAAGACCTAACGACCTCCTAGTACGTGGTAGTCTTCTTTTATTTTATTATAATTATTAGGCGTATTTCTTATATTTATTAAGTCCTAGGTCTTTCTCTTTTCGAGTTCTAATATTTCTGCTACCATCGCGTCTATCCATTTATCTTTATCTGGGCAGTTTATAGCCTGTTTATAGGTAGCTGGCTCGTTAATCGAATTTATAGTTAAAAGAAATAGGGAATTTTCTTGAAACTGTAGGTTTCTAAGTATTGTATCTTTTATATGATATAGTAAGTGCGCACTATTATTATAGGATATTAAATCCTTATAGTCCGGTTTTGATGGTACTAAAGGTATTTAGACTTTTAGCCTGGTACTCTGGCTATTGTTATTATTAGCCGGGCTATGGTTAATATTATTATTATTATTATTATTATTATTATTATTCTCTTCTTTAGGTTAAATAGACTTAATAGAACGTTTCGAAACGCGCGAAGGAATATTTTATGAAAATTGACCGGTATTTTTACTAAAAGTGATTCCTTTATTATACTTAACGGGTTGATAAGGCCCGCGGTTGGAAACCTGACTATTATATGCCTGAGTATTAATATAAGGAGGGAGGTTATTATTATACTTGTTTTTAGGCGTATAGTTATTGTTATAATTATCTAAAGAAGAGTGAAGAAACTGATTCTATAAGATATAAACGTCTCGAAACCAACCAGTCTTTCTAGTTACTGGGTTATAAACCTTATAGTTATAGTTATTGAAACCTATTAAAGCACCTCGAAGTGCTCTTGTATCTAGTTTCTTTATATTCGGGTCGTTGTTTTTATAATAAATAATAGAACCCTAAACCCGTATATTATTAATATTAGGTTTCTGACCTTGTGAAAGCTTAAAGGGACTCTTATATTTAAGAGCTGAATTGGGTGATCTGTTATATATATAAATAGCTGAAAGCATAGCTTTACCCTAAAGGTATCGAGGTAGCCCTGAGTGGAAAAGAAGAGCTCGAACCTTTTTTATTATAGTTCTTATAACTCGTTTAATAGAGCCTTGAGCTTTATGAGTGTACGGTGGCTTTATATTATGCTTTATACCTGCAAAGAGGCGTTGAAAAGAGGCGTTATTGAATTCTTTTCTACCGTCTGTATCTACTTCTTTAATAAAGAAGTGATATTTATTATTATTATTATTGTTATTTTCTACCTGGACTTTCTACACTTTTATAGCTGTAACTACCGTCGTTTTAGACTTGTCTGAGAGCAGTTGTGCCCACAGGAACCGGGTGGAACGGTCTAGTATAAATAAAATCCAACGCTTTTTATTATAAGAAAGAGGTTCGATCGGTCTATAAAGATCTATATAAACCTTTTCTAAATAGGAAAAGTCTTTGTATTTATTAAGTAAATCTTTATTCGTAAGTGTAATAGACTTACTCTTCTTATAGGCATTATAGCTCTGTATTTTAGTTAACTCTTTGTTGGTTATATTATAATCTTTTTTAAGAGTATTAGTATAAAGACTTTTCAAGGTAATAGGGTTAATATAACCTATCCTGTTATGCTATAGCGTTGTGTTTTTAGTTTTAGAGGTAGTCCTTTGATGGTTATTACGGTCTCTTTGTTTATAAAGCTCTTCTTAAGGTTGAAGAGGTTGAGGTTTCTTTGTTATATTATTTCTTTGTTAAGGTTTAACTAACCCATTTCTTATATTTCTTTGTTTATTTAGTTTCTTTGAAGCCTGTTCTTTGAACCTCTGAAACCTCTTTACTCTAGTTGAGTCTCCTGACTATTTCTTTGGTATAGAACCCTTTTATAGTTGTTTCTTTGTATTTATTGTATTTATTTTTAGAGACTTAGCCCCCCTGTACGATAATGCCCGTGCTATAGCCTAGTATAGCCCGTTATAAAGCAGAGCCGTTGTATAAAGAAAGAGGGGCTGTTTATTATTAAATAATAAGAGCTTCTTGTTTCTAGTGAGACCGCGACCTTTACTATTAAGACGAGAGAGACTGATAATATTCGTACCTATTTCCGGTATATAAAGGCACTCTTTTAAAAGCAGAAGCTTTCTAGTATCCCTGAATTTTATAATGCAGTCTCCTTTACCTTATATCTTTATTTCCTTTGCCTGACCCTAACGAATAGTTCTCTTTTTGGAATTAGAAGTAGAAAAGAGTCTTTTATGTATAATAATATACGCCGTAGCCCCGCTGTCTATATAGAAATTTAGATCTAATTTAATACTGTTTTCTGCTTGTATTTTATGAATCTTTTCTACTAACTAATCTATATTAAGGTTCGTATTTTTATTTTCTTTATTATTAACTTTGGAAGAGATAATAAATACCTGATCTATATCTATTAAATCCTGTATAAAAGGATTAGGACGGTCTAGAAGAGGAAACGGAGGAGGGAGGACGTCTTTAAAAATAACGCCGGCCTCTTCGTTTTTATTATCGTCTTCCTATTCTTTTTCCTTTTCTTTTTCCTATAACTAATCTTACGGTTAATCCTACGGTTGATTCTGTTAATCTATAATCATATTAACCATAGCAGACTCGTCGTTCTCCTCCTCTAAAGATATATCTAAGGCGTGCTATTCCTTTGCCTTTAGTACGAGGTTTATTAAACGTTTCTCTTTTTAAGAGAGACGCGTATTTCCACCTCCTTTCTTTTCCTTATCCTTTTAAGAGGACTAGGATTTATTTACCCTATTCTAGGTATTTTTCCTTAATCCTAAATTATCCTTTATTACCTAGTTTTTAGGTGCTTTTTTAGGATAAAGAAAGTAGTAGTTAGTCGGCGTATAGCTAGACTTCTTATAGTTCTTATAGAATAAACCCTTAGTCTTCTTCTAGGGTTTCTTTGTATTTTTCTGTGATTTTAAACCTTATATAAGGAGGGTATTCGACGGCTAATCGACCTTTCTTAAAGCATCTATTAATTCCGCTATTACTTTATCTAGTATATAACTAATAATATCGTGACGGAAAGCTTAAGTTATTCGCCTTACTATAGATTTATACCTCTTATCGAGACTATTAAGAATCCAGGTAAAGATTACCTTATTAGAAAAGGATATACGTCTTTGATTTAAGGTAAGCAGTCTCTTTTGTATTTTATATAAATACGCTTCGAGATTAGGGAATTCCGAAGGCGAGAGGTTAAAAAAAGAAGTCAGGACGATATAGTCGGCCTAGAATCCCTTTGCTTTATATAAATCCTTTAGTTTTTCCTATACTTTTAAAGCTTCGTTTATTCCTTAAACCTGGGTTAAGGGACCGTCTAAAAGAGCAGAGAGTATATCTCTAGCTGCCTTTAAAGACTCTTCCTTCTGTTTTATAGAAGGATTTGCTAGAAGGGGCTTTATAACGTCTTTAATATATTTTCCTTTACGGGCGAAGTGAGCGTGTATTCCTATAGTCTAGTTTTAATAGTCTATGCTGCCCTGGAGCTTCCGGACCGAAATTTCTTTGCTAGTCTCTCATTAAGCTATTTTTAAGTAGCAGAACGATATTTTTTATTATTTATTTAGGTTAAAATTAACTAAGTTATTTAACGATTTATTTTTATTATTTTTATTCGTTTTCCTTTATTCCTTTTTTCTTTATTACGTTATCGATAAAGGATAGAAATAAAGAGTACTAAGCTAAAGGTCTGATTGTGATTAGCCTAGCTTCGAAAAGTGGGTCTAAAAGTGGGTCTAAACGGTAAAGCTATTTATAGATTTCGCGGCGCGAAGAAAAGCGATGCTCGTATAAAGCGAATAACAGGATTTCTATAGGCGGACTTTTTACTAAAAGCTTATATACCACGTTACGATATCCTGTTATTATAGGCAGCGCGGTAAGTTAAGTAGCTTAATTAATATAGCTATTATTCGTGGAGCTATAATAACTATAAAAGCAGCTATATTTAATCCACGTATTCGTTATCCTTTTTCCTTTTTTTAAAACGTCCCTTTATAAGCAAAGGAATAGTATATCCGATTATAATAAAGAGTCTTATTCCGATCATATAGTTCTTCCGGAACAGGAATAAAGAGCTGGCCTCTTAGTATAACTCTTAGCGACCGTATTAGGAAGAATAAAGAGCTTTGACCCGTGGTATCGGAATAAACGGTTCGAATCCATTAGCTGTTTTTGGGAGATAAAGGGATTTTGTACGGTCGGAGATAAGGATCTGCAACCGGGGGAGGATAAAGTGATGGCCTAAAAAGGCAGGTGGCCTAAAAAGACAGGTGGTCTTTTTGGTATTTCGAGTAGAATAATAGGGTAGAAAAGAGTAGATTTCCTTCTTTACTAACCCGGGCTTATAATCTTTTAATAAATTAGGCTACGAGTAGTAGGCTGTACGCGTGGAAGAGAGGAAAATTAAGCAAATAGCTGTTAAATTCGTAGATCCGTAGGATTACTGCTTGTTTCACTTATATATAAAGAACTGACTTCTGGGATTTCTTCCTGGATCCGGGGCTGGCAAAAGACCCTGAAAGATTGGGTGGCGACTGTTACGTTAATAGCCTATGCGACGGTTATCACGCCACGTTATTTGCTTAAGTAATAACTAAGATATCGTATTTACGATACCTAGTATATTTATAAGATTATTACTTATTATAAGTATAATATTAATAAAGATAATAATAATAACTTTATTCTTAGTAAAGGTAAGAGCTCCTAGGGTAATGATATCTTCGGTAATAAAAACGTTACTAATATCGGTCCGGGGCTAATAGGGGTAATAGCGATGCTATACCTCCTAGCGGCGACGATCCCGCTAACCTATACCCGGTAATAAAGGTTATCGAGGGGGGCAACCTCCGTAATAATCCCTGCTAACGGTGCTATGATAGATTCCTTAATATTATTCTAGATAGCAAGGGTCCTACTATTTTTCGTTTATACCGGGACTTAAGCGAGTCTATAGCCTCTGCTAAGTGCTTTTAGTACTAGGCTATTCGTAATAGCGCTAATTATAAGACTATAAGTTACACCCGCTCTTTACCGTGAACCGCCCTGGATTACTAATAAAACCGTTGTTAAACTTGACTGCCACTAAGGCAGCTCGCACCTTCTAAAAGTTTTTACTTAACACTATCGAGCTTAGCGGATTAAGAGATAATAAGCTATAGCACGCGAGGTACCTACAGGGACGCCTACGCTAGGCTCTAGTCGGCAACCAACGTTATAATACCGACGGCTTTAATAAGGAGGAATATAACCGCCGCCTCCGGGCTAAACTAGCGGATTATCGTATATAGTATAAGCGATCCGTTATAGAGGAGATAAGGAAGGCTAACTAATTCCTGGAGGGCTTCTATAATTTTCTAAAAACTAAAGATATTAATAATAATAGGCTTCGTCGTTATTATCGGGCCGGTAATAGCTAACAGGAAGAGTAAGGTAGGATAAGAGTTTAGGCGGGGCACTATTGATATACTATTTAACCTACGGGTATAATTTTTATTTTAGGCGTTTAGAATATTCAAAGAATTTTAATAATAATAAGGTCCTCTAGGGCTATAAGATAATAAATTAATAATACTAACGAAGGACCCTATAGGGTTATAATAGTTTCTATACCTTTCGCGCCCTCTCCTCTTACCGATTATAATCTTCTTAAATAGGTCCCTCCGGGATATAACGCCTTAGTTCCTAGGTATTATCCTTATACCTATAATCCGCCTACTTAACTAAATACTACCTCCTTTTCCTATTAAACCGTTAAGCTAAGATCTCCTCCACCTTATGCTTCTCCGACTCCTACGGCTCTATATCCGCCTTTATAGGTTCGGGAGCCTAATTATCGCGAGACCGCCAGGGTTCTAATAAAGAGATCGGGAAAACATTATGAATCTTTATCGACTACGGGAGGTCTAGCTTATAAGCGAGACTATAATAATTAATAACTAAGGTGATACGGTACGGCCCGAGGTACTTATCCGAGAGTTTCTTACTAGGCCGCTTTTACTTAATGTTTTTCGAGGAGACTAAGATATAGTCTCCTACCTTAAACCGCTATTAAGTCTGCCCGGTATTATAGAACCTCTTATAAGACTCTTAAGCCTTCCGAATAAAAGTTTCTATTACTTAACGATTAGCGATTAGGTGCTTTACCCGTTATTTAGCGGATACCGCCCTAACGTTTAACGACTTAGGTAACCAGATATTATTAGGGCTATAAGGGTTATAGCCTATTAACGCTATAGAGGGCGTTTACTTAATTACTAAGTGCTACGCGGTGTTATAGGTAAACTACGTAAGGGATAGCTTATCTACTAAGTCGGTCTGCTCCCGCGAGTAATAACTACGAAGGTAATACTTTATACTCTAATTCTAGCACTTAGTCTAGCTATCGGTTTAAGTATAGAATATAATAGATATCCTACGGTAAATACCTAAAAGACTATATAGAGTCCTTTAAAACTTACTTATAAATAAAGAACCCCGATCTAAAATAATACTATCCGGTAACCCGTAAACACTAAAGACTCTTAACTATAGGATATCGGCTAAACGTTTAGCGGTTAGTATATTACTATAAGGTATATAAAGGGAATACTTTATATAACAGTAAACCACTATAAGGATTATATCCTTTTTTTTCCCGCCCTAATTAATAGGAGGGAGACCCGTTATAAAATTAATTAAGATCTCCTAAAATAGATAAGACGGAATTAGAAGACTCGCTAATAGGCTATAAGGCTTATACTGCCTCCCCTTAGTCCACTAATAAACCCTATAAGTAGGCATAAACTTCCTTATATCCGGGGATATATACTCCTAATATAACGAGTCCGAAATCCTCTTAATTATTCTGCCGGAACTATAATATCTAGTAGTAGGTTTATTATAAAAGGCTTATAGGATCTTCTTCCTTAACCCTATATATTCGGGATAAAAAGGCGACCTCTAAAAAGGATTAGGCCCTTTTTATCCTTTAACCACGGGTCGGATAACCGGTCCTTCCTAGATAAAGAAATATAAAAAGAATCTTCTTTCTAGGTATCGGCCACCTTTTCTTTTAAACTTAGTAATAAGTCCTTAGAAACCCTAGGTGCTCCGCCCGCTTTCTTTATAACCCTTAAGACGATTTTACGGGTAAACCTTTTAATTAGCTTTTAACGCTCCGTGTCCAGGTCCGCCTACTTAAAAGTATACTACGGCTTCCGAGATAAACTATTAGCCGGATTCTAAGCTCCCGGCTAGTGCTTAATCTTAAAGTCGAACACTAATAGCTCCTCTACTTATAGCGTATACTATAGCTTAATCTTTAGCTTATCTATTAGGTACTAATAAGTAAGGTAGTCCGTTAAAACTTTACCTAGGGTTTAGTTCTACGCTAGGTAGTGCCTTTAATACCGGAATACCTTAACGATAGCTATTAACTCCGTATCCGGAGTCGAATAGTTTAACTCCGTACCTCTAAGCTTCCTCGAAAAGAATATAATAGGATATTATACCCGATCTATATACTAACTAATCACCGCCCCTAAAGCAAACCCCGATATATCCGGCTCAAGACGAATAGGTAACTTAAGATTTAAATACCGTAGAACCGGAGCCTCCTAAAACCTTTAGCGTAACTCGTTAAAAGCCTCCTTCTCCCTCGCGGATAATATAAACACCCGCTTTACTCTACTCTTCTTCGTTAAGTCTAAGAGCGGCGCCGTAATCTTTAAATACTTCTTAATAAAACGCCGATAAAACCTAGTAAACCCTAAAAAGATTTAGATAGTCTTTACCGAGTTTAGCTTTTACTAATCGCGGATAGCTTCGACCCTAGACTAATCTATACGAACCCTATCTACTTTAATAATAAACCCTATAAACTCTACCTTCCAAGCCTTAAATATATACTTCTCTAGATTCGCGTATAATAACCACTCCCTTAACCTCCCTAAAACCTCCTTAACGTGTACTTAATAAACCTCGAGGTCCTTACTATAAATTAAGATATCGTCTAGGTATACTATATAAATCGTATCTACTAACCCACTTAAGGCTTAGTTAATATACCGTTAAAAGCTAGCTAGGGTATTAGTAAGCCTAAAAGGTATAACTAAGTACTCGAAATAACTATAATAAGTCCTAAAAGCTATCTTTTACTTATCGCCGAGTCGTATATAAAGTCGATAATAGGCGTTCTTAAGGTCTAGCTAGTAAAGACCTTAAATAATAAAAGCCGGTCTATAATCTCGTGTATTAATAGGAGCGGTATACGGTCTTCACGAGTAACTTTATTTAACCCCCGATAATCTATATATAGTCTTAACTTCCTGCCCTTCTTCGGTATAAAAAGAATAGGAGCACTTATAGGGCTAGTAGAGTAACGAATCTAACCTTTAGCGAGGGCGCCTTAAAGGTACTCCCGTAACACCGCTAACTCCTCCTCCGCTAACGGATAAATTAGCCTAAACAGGGGCGTCTTCCCTTCCTCTAACTCGATTCCGTGGTTCTATTAATAATAACTAGGCAGCTTACTAGCCTCCTCTACGTTAAATATATCTAAGAACTTATAATACTACTCCGGCACGGCTACTAATAACCCTTCTTAACCTATAGGTAAGGGGTCCTCCGGGGGTTCGGGTAGTAGTTTAGGTAAGGGAGTAGCCGTGGTTATATCCTCTAAGATATAAGCTTAGACACGACTAACCCGCGCCACCTAAGTCCTAATAAGCCTAACGGTTACCTTCGCCCTATTTATAGCCCTCTTTAACTCCTTCTATAAACCCATAAACTTTAACTCCTCCTTCTAAATCCAAAGCGTCTAACTCTTCTTTACCTAGTTAACTATTAGGTTATACTTTAGTTAATTAGGGGATCCTAAGGATAATCTCTAACCTATCTTCTCTAAAATCCATAATATATAACTCTATATACTATATCCGTATACGATTCTAACTATCTATAATCCAAACTATAGATAAAATCGATCCGAGTATCCAGGTTATATATTTCTTATTTAATTACCTAGCTTCCCTAGGAGGTCCGGTGATTACTTTACCCGGGGGCATTACGCGTTTATTAATAATATCGAAGTTAGTAGCGCTATCTAGAATTATAACTTAATAGTCTTATTTATAATTTAGTCGTATATTAAGCTTTACCCTTACTAGACTAAGGGGAGGGTCCGACTCTAATAGCGCGTTATCCTAGGCCTAACCCTATAAGGCTTAGGGTAGAGCCTATACCTAACTTAAAGTGGGTCGACTAAGAGCCACGGCCTCCTAATTAGGGTTAGTAGTTAAGATAGAACTTTAGCCGGCCCGCCTATTCCATAGATAAGGGTAAAAAGGTCGAATATAGCCCTCCTCTCCGTATTTATAATATTTCTAAGGGCCTAAGAATTCTAAGGTTCCGCTAGGGTTATCCCGTTATTAGGTAGGGGTAATAGTAATAGCCGCGGTTATAGTAATAGGGGGCGCAGGCGAGTCTTCGTAAAAACCACTAACTTAGGATGATAAGGGTTTATTATTAGTTCCGCGCTTCCTTTTATAACCCTAATAACGGGGTATATAATAGCTACGGTCCTAATCGGACGATTTACCTTTCTATAATAATATAACCTTAGCTTAATAAGCCGCGATGTTTAGCTCCTAGAAGGTCTTAAGTAAAATTCTAGTAATAATTTAATCGCGTAGAGGTTTATTTAGTTTAGATATAATAAACTATACACATTACTTATTAGGAAAGGGGATAAACACCTTATTAAATAAGGAATCTAATTTATTAATAAATTAATTATAAGTCTAACCGGGTTACTAGAAGGTCCGTTCTAAAAAGATCTATTCCGTAACTAATAACTCACGGGTTTTATTATCGACCAATTACTTAGTTAGGAAGGCCTTTAGCTTAGCTTATATCGCCTTTATCGAAGAACTATAGGTCCTCTTTTAATAAGCTCGCTAATAGGACTATATATTCCTCTTAAGGTAACTAATAGTAAAGTAGACTTTCTTCGCCTTTATTATAAAGCTAGCTAGATTAAGGTGAAAGCGTTCCTTAATCTCTTATATAAAGGTTCTAAACTAGTTATACGACTTACCATCCTATTTTATAGTAGGAAGGTTTACCTTAAATAAATCACCGCGACTACCTCGGGGATAATAGTGGTTCGCCGAGTAAGGGGATAGGGTAGCGTCCGAGCCTTTATCGCGACGGATAGCTTCTAAACGCTTTAACTTACGCTCTCGCTGCTTATATTCCTTATAATAGCTTTGAAGGAAGTCTAGCTCCTTAGGACGCAGTTAATCCGTGGGATAATTCTCTAGCTCCTCGATATTATAACGTATATTCGGCTAAAGATCGGGTTATAGCTTTATAGTATTAGACAATTAAACCACGGGTATCTCGCGCTAAGAGACTATAAAAGGCTTACGCTAAGATGCTAGAGACGGTTCTGGCTATAGCTCTAGAGGGTCCTACGGGATAATAGTCTCCTATTTACTAGGCAGAGGCGCGGTGGTATCGCTTCTAGGACTAGGAGATAGCGTATACTTACGAACCGATTCGTGATCTCCGTCCTTAGGAGGAATAGTGCTAAAGGGCGTATAAGGAGGTATAGTTATTCGTTAGCTAATTAGTAGAGGTGAATTATACTTATAACTCTTAATGGTTATTATACCTATTAGAATAGTTAAGCGAATAATATATTAAGGGTTTTTATATAAAGAGTAAAAAGATATTATAAGATAATTAAAAAAAAATATAAACTAATAGGTTAAATTAAGAGTTAAATTATTCGCTAAACCTCTAAGTTAGGAGTTTAGCTTTACCTATCCCTTTTATAGATAACCAGAGCTTCTCCCCCGAGAACCTTATAGAATCCCCTCGAAGATATTCCTAAAACCACGATCTATCCGCCGGTAGTCCTCCCTATAACACTTTACTAGGTCGGCCCGGATAGTACTAGTCCCGGGGCCGACTCGACTATCTATCTCTAAACGCCACGCCCCTATCTAATCCCCTTCGTGACTATTAAGACATATTATTTCCTCCTATCTAGATTATCCCTGACTTTGATAAATTATGCCTATAATAAGGATACTCCCCCTGAAGAGCTTACCGGTAAATAACTAGAAGCTATCCTATTACGTATCTCCGACTAAAAAACTCGAGAAAGACGTAAAAGAAGACTCCGTTATCTATAAAGGGGAGAAGACCCCGATAATAACTATCCATATCCTAACCTCTAGAAGCGCTAATGCTATTAAGACTCCTTTTCGCTACTAAGTCACGGGCGTTCGTCCTCGCCGCGGGGCAAGCGTAATAATTAGGCTAGAGTGAACTACCCCTGGCTAAAGTAAGATAATAAGTCCTACGATTAGTTCGAGACCCTTATAATAATAATAATAATATTATTTAACGTCTAGGGGATCTCTAAAAAGAGCAAAGGACGCCCAAAGTGGTCGTCCGCCTTTGCATACAATTGAAGTACAGTGTTTATACAGTGCTACGCACATACAATATAAAAGAAAGAGTATAGACACCGGAATAAACTATATGCGTTGGTGGATATTTAGGGGGTTCGTGGTTTTATGGTTTACGGAGCCGCGGGGCGTTAAACGCCTACTAGCTGTAATTTCGTAGTAGGCTATATAGTATCCCTGCCTATAACAGGAGGTGCTATATAAGTCTTCCGCCTATATAGCGGCCGTTTAGGCACGTGTCTTAAGCGGCCATCGATCCTTTTAGGGAGGTAGGTAAGATTAAGACGTCCCGGGTAGTTAATCGAGGCGAGCGCCCGGCGGCATTATAACCTATTGATAGCTCGAGTAGGTATATTATACTATAGGGCTAAAACGGGGGTAAACTCTTAAGAAGAAGTTTATCGTGACTAGGTATTAAATAAAGCTAGGCTATTCTAGGCCTAGCTATTAAGAGACGTGTTAGCGGCGTCCGACCTATAGGGCGGCCCGGCCTCGGGCTTTATAGTAGAAGAGAGGGTAGGCGGGGGTCTTATCTTTACTATAAGAGTATATTAGGAGGGTATCCTTATAGTTAAAGCGGGTATAATATATAGTAAAATCGCTATATATTATATAGGCTGCTAGTAGCTAGTAGAGCTGCTAACGGTCTAGGGTTAGGAGCTCCCCGGTGGGTTTAGTAGACGTATCTAGGGGCAGGTCGTTATAGCTTCGGGGCTTATTCTCTTACTACTAGGTCTAGAAGGCTTCCTTACGGGCTAACCTTACTTATTGTTTAGCGTGGCTCTATATAGGCTTAGGTTTAAAGTAGGGGCGTATATAGGCGCCTTCCTTTATAAGCCGGTCCGTAAATTCGTTACCCGGGATCCCTATATAGCCGGGTAACTATTATACTAAGATAATAGGATTACAAGCTTTTTATCGGAAGTCTAGGAAGGCTTTTTATAATAAGACCAGGGTAAGCGGTCCGTCGATACCCTAGATAACTAAGGTGTTATTAAGGTATACCGTAATAAAGGTGGTCCGTGTATCTATAATAAGGAGGGTAGCCCTTAGGCCGGCCCTAGCGCCCTTAATCTTAGCGTTAAAGACTTTAGCGTTTAGAAGGGGGCGCTTACCTATATATATAAGGTTAGTACCCTTATACACTATATATCCGTATCCCGTCCCTGCTTTAATAGCAGAGTCGGTTTAAGACCTATCGGTATATACTATAATATCCGTCTATATATAGGCGGCGCTCTAGGCCTTAAAAGTCGATATAGCGGCTTCCTTATCCTTTAGTGCCTATAGGGATTCGGGGACTCCGTTATAAACCGGCGGCGTAAGTACGGGGGCGGGGAAGTCGGGCGCTGCTTATAGAGCGTCTATAAGGGTAGTTAGGCGTGGTTCGTTACCTTTATTCCGGAGGGTCCTATAGGTAGCGATCCTTATATAGAGTGGGTAGGTACCGTTTAGGGTTTATAGCCGTATAGTATAGCGGGTATAGGCGGTATTAAGGAGTAGTCCTACCGGGGGTATACTGGCTTCCCTAAGTGTAGTAGGGATTAGGGTAGTCTTTTAGACCAGGGGGTAGCCCTAGAGGCCGAGGTTTGTCGCGATCTAGAGTTTATCGATCTAATCTATAAGCCTAGTGCTTACCCTAGGGTAGCCCCTATTCCTATGCTTTATACTAGGTCGGGTATAGCCGGGGTACTAGACTTTAGAGGCGAAGAGGGCTTTAGGGAGGATAATAGTATAGATAGCCTTATGTATTATAGCGGGTAGTGCCCCGCTAAGGACTCGGTTAAGGCCTTAGATATAGCCGGCGCTAAAGCGGGCCTTTACCGCTTTAGTCTCGATATAAGATTTAAATAAAAGCGTCTTATCTGGCTAGACTCCGAGCTAGCGTAGGGACTAGCTTAGGGTAACCTAGTAGCCGTTATAGGTAATAAAGGGGAAACTAGGCTCTTATTTCCGGGAGAAGTAGATAACCTTGGTTTTATTAGGGTCGAAGGTAACTATATTCTAGCGGCCCTATTTAATAGTATTATTAAGGAGTGCCTATACTATAATAAACGTCTCCTCTAGGCTCTTTCCGATATATAGGATCCTATAATTATCGGCGTAGCTAAAGCGGGTATAGGTTAGGCCTATTTAGTAAATAGGCTTAGTATAAAGGAGGAAGAGGATAGGGGAGGCGGGGGATCCTTATAGGAGGCTATACTATAAGGGGGATATTTAAGTGGTATATCCCTTATATCGTACACGGGCCTATCTACCTTCTATAAAGCTTAAGACCTAGGTAATTAGGTTATAAGGCTAGCCTTACTCTTTAAGCCTATAGCAGAGCTAGTAACGGAGTATGGCGTTAAAGGCCCCTTCGATATCTAGGGTAATAAGTATAGCGACTTATTTCCTAGTAAAGGCGGCCTTGATGTTATATATTAGGGACCTAATAATATCGGTGGCGGAACGTTTTAGGAGGGCGCCGGCTATCTATATATTTAGCACCTTATTTAAGATACTTACCTAGGCAAGGCGGCGGCCGATTAGGCGTTTAAGTCCCTTCCTGAGGCAGGAAAGAAGGGCGATAGGTCTTTAGCCCTTATAGGTGCTAGCGTCTCTATTTAGTTTAGGGATTATTACTACCTTAGCTTCCTAAAAGGGTCGGGGGTGGTATCCTAGGGTAAGGTATTTATCGTATAGCCTAATAACTAGTTCTTTAATAGAGGGCTAGGCTACGCGGAGTATCGTTACCGTAATCTCGTTTACTCTAGGGGTAGTGTTACCGACTAAGAGGACTACCTATTCCACTTCCTTATAGTATAAGGAGTTATCCTAGGGGATAACCCTTTAAGGGCAGCTTAGGGTTAGCGGGTATATATTATTAGATAGTGATATCCTCTTAACTAGTCTCCTTCTAAGGGAGTCTGCCTTCTTATTAGGCGTGGTAAGCACTCTTTTATTATCCTAAAAAGGGGGCGCCTATAATTATAACTATAGGGTATATTATCCTATAATCCTATATAGGTCCTTATCCTATTTAATCCCTTCGATTTACTATTACTAATAGCTAGCTTTAGCTCTTTATACAGTTTTCCTTAGGTAGGTCTATACCTCCTTAATAGTATCGGAGTAAGTATCGACGCGGCGGCCTTTATAGTATACCCTACGGGCCTGGTTATAGTTGTTATTCTACTAGGCTACCGCTTTAGCTATTAGGCGGTAGCGGCGTCCTATAGTTCTAAGAGAGCCGTGGAGGAGGCAGGTAATCGCTATAGCTATATAGTCTAGGTCCTTAGTAGAGTTAAGGGTTATAGGCAGTAGCTAGGCGTTTAGTCTAACTTCTTCCGCGTATCTTAGGATATCTTCCGGCTATAGCCGGTACCGCTCCGGGATTAGGGCCTTAAAGCCGAGCGGGGTAGGGATAGTGATTATAAGGGTATAGTGGTCGGATCTAGTATATAGATAGTCCGTGACTTAGGTAAAGGTAAGGGGGATATCTAAGAAGGCGAGGTCTAGGGTGTTCCTGGCGTTATGCGTGGGGACCCCTACGGTATTAAGGAGGGTAAGGGTGTGCCGCTCCGTTTATTTTATAAGTTAGGCGGCGCCGTGGTTCGGGGTGGCTCCTGGTTACTATATAGCATAGTAGGCGTTAAAGTCCCCGGCGATTAGGAGCCCGTATAGGGGTTCCTAGTTATTAAGAATCTTAAATATATATAGCTTATCTCCGTCCCTATAGATATTCACGATATAATACCCGTAGACCTTTATTCCTAATATATCCCTAGATAGGGAGGTTAGGTTAAAGGGTATAGGATAGCCGGAGTTCTTCTAAACGTATATAAGTACCCGGGGGCGGTTTAATATAGTATCCCACGTCTAAACGGGGGATAGGTAATCTTAGCCGGGGTAGGTTTTTATAATATTAGAGTCCCTATTAAAAGAGTACCAGGGCTCTTAGATAAGGATAAGGTCTATGCCGTCTTAGTAGGCGTAGTTAAGGGCGATATTATAGGTAGGGCCTCCTTTGCCCACGTTAGCCTAAAAGATCTTAAGGTCTTTCTATATTAGTTACGAGTTAAGAGTGATTTACGTCTAGCCTTCGGGGTTAGCGAAGCGGCTATAGGTATCGGCGGGTCGATATCTATATCGTCGAGGTCTATTTTATCCGTTATATCGGGGGCGGGCATAGTGCCTCCTTTATTAACGGGGTACTTTTTAGGTATCTAAGTAATAGTTTCTTCCTCCTATAGGGTCCGAGCCAGGGGGGGGCTTAATAAGCTAGTAAGCTAGGCGGGGGCCTAGGGGGTAGGGGTCGCGGCTTCTAATAAGGAGTTCTATAAGCTAGGTATAAAAGAGTCGGGGATAGTCTAGGGGGTCTTAGGGGCGGGGCCCGGGTCCTAGGGTTCGGCCTCGGTCTTAGTAGTTTAGGTCGATTCCATGGCCTACGTAGAGGCCTTAGTATTGGCCTAGGCTAAATACTTATTCCTAGTAAGGGTATAGCGGCGGGAGCCTTCTTTACGGATCTCTTTTAGCTCTACCCTAGTTAGGCGGGTAGTGATACTATTAACTATCTTCGGCTATACGGGGTAGCCGTCGAAGTCGCTATAATACGGTCCCTTATAGTTTATATACTATACGGTGGGGCTAGTATAGTCGGAGGGGTATTCGGGTCGGCTATAATTATAGTAATACTGCTTTCTATAGCAGACCCGGCTACTATATTAGTTAAAACACTTCTTATACTATAAGGGGGTTCCCTTTTTATCTAGAGGGCGGGCTTAGCCGCTTTTATAGACCCGGAAGGGTTTAACCGACTTTATAAATAAGGCGAACCAGGTCTAGGAGGCGTGGTCGGGGCGGTATCTGCCCCTAGCCGGGACTAGCCGGATAGGGGCGATACCGAAGACTAAGGTAATCTTATCCTAGAGGGTGCCTGAGATCAGGACCGGACCGGTATAGTCGTAGATCCTAAAGGGGACGTATAGGATAGCGTAGGTACTCTAAACCATAGCTCCCTTAATAGCTATTACGTTAAATAGTTAAGAAAGCTTAGCACTACGAGTAAGTAAGGCTTATCGCGTTCTCGCGCCCTTAGTAGTAACTACGAAACCGGTCAGAACCCGAGTTAACGCTATAATACTACTATCCTCGATCTAGTAGTACTTAATAATAGTTCGACGGATAATAGCGGGGTTAACTATATTATAGGGGTTATTATTAGAGATCCGGATAAAGATCCGGTTATCCTAGGCTGCTTATAAAGGCTTTTTAGGTGGCGCTTATATAGTCTATATACTACCTATAATTAGCGTAGTAAGAGGCGGCGGTGCTCCTTGCTAAGGGGGGGTAGGGGGGGGGTAAGGGGTTAATAGCGGCGATATTAGTATAGGATTTTATTTTAGGCATAGTCCTAGCGTCCGCTACGGTACTAATAATAGGTTTTAATCCTTACTAGAATCGTGGCTTTATTTAGTTAGCGTGGTAGCCGGATATAAAGTTCGCGAGTATATCTATAAAAAGGTCGGCGTAATACTTTAATACTTCCGGGTAATCGCCGGATAGCTTCTAGAGGGTATATTCGATAGAATTAATTAGGGTTTTTCCTATATAGTAGAAGGATTCCTAGGCCTTTCTAATATTAGCGAGTTTAGCGGTAATCTTATTCTATAGGGTAGTTAAGATTATAGTAGGGCCGGTAGGGCCTAGTTAGGGTCCGGGCGCTACCCTCTTAGTTCCTAAGAGAAAAACAGGAGGTCGTCCTAAGGTCTTCGTTCTAATCGCGGTAGCAGGGCTTAAGATCAGGTCGGGGGAGGAGATAGTAACTCTTTTTCGGGGGGTTTTTAAGGGTAAGCCTTTACTTATAAAAGGGCTAGACACGGCTAGTATTACTCTCGCGGGGGGCCGGAGGGCTTAGGGGGTCCTGGAGGGGTCGGGGGCCGGCGTGGCGGCCCCCTAGGCGGTGGCCGGGGCCATGCTTAGGGAGCGGAAATTGCGTTTATTAGTGTTTTTGCTATGGAATAGTGGAAGACACTAATAGTTCTAAAAGTAGGAAAATAAATAGGAAGGAGAGTTATTCGAGACCCTTATAAAGGAGCTATAAGAAAGGTTTAATCTAGATTATTATTACTTTACTATTAAAAGGCAAAAGGTATATTATACTAATAGGTATCTACTACCCCTAATAAAGTCTAGGTAGCGTACGTACTAGTATCGAGTCTAGAACCCTATAAAAGGGGGGAAGCCCGCTTAATAAGTCGATATTCGTAATTTCCTTACTAACTACCTAATAGACTATAATACTTAGGAGATATTCATTATATAATAGCTCTTTTTAGATTAGACTATATAACGCCCTAATAAGTTATATAGCCAGTTCCTTAACTATTTAGACACTCTTTTTTAATAAAGTCTCCTTAGAGTCCCCTAATAAATAGTGTATATAGCTTATTCTTATAAAGCTATAAAAGCTATTTCGTAATTAGGTTACTATTAGTAGTCTCCCTCGGGACTATAAGCACCTTAACGTTTTGCCTCGTTAAGCTAAAGTTAACTTATCCCGATTAATAAAGGTCGACTTGTCTACCTTTAGCCGCCTATTAGCCTATTATCCAGCTTTCTGTAAAGGACTAGCCGCTGCTAGTAGCTCGCGATCCTCTTAGCCCTCCCTGCCTTTACCCCCGCCGCTTTATCCTCCTTTACCCTAACACACACCGTATCTGCCTCTACTTCCGCTCCGCCTTCTAGTAATCCTCCTACTATCCTATCTATAAAGGGTTAGTCCTAAGACTCTGCTAAACGCTGGCCCCTCTTAGAAATCTAATATTACTAGTATTATTAGTTCGGTTATTATCAGTCTATATACCCTAAATTAGCTATTTCGTCTCCCGCTAATACCTTTAGTTCTAACACGCCTAGTAGTAGTAGTTATCGACTATATAACATTTATACTCCGCCTACCCGCTATATACCGCCGCCTTAGTCTAATTCTAATTATTAGCCTATTCATTCGAAGAAATAAGGCCTTAGACAGATTTAAGCTAATAACCCACTAATAGTCCTCTAGGATTAGTCCTTACCGAGCTCGCCGTCCCTAGAAACTAGGACTATTAAGACTAATCTCCTAGTACGGCTAGGTAGTAATTAGAAATAGTGTCTCGTGTCTATAGATTATAAAGCTTGTATTAACCTTATGAACCGCCACGCCCTTCCTCTAGATATTAACCTAACTAGCCCCTTAGAATGTCTAAATTAGGGACTTTCTAAAGTCGAAAAAGATACCTATAGTTCTATCACGTTATTTATTAAGGCTACCGATAATTAGGGCTATACTTATATGTATCGTACTTTATTTCGTATTATTAACCTTACTAAAGGGTCCTAAGTTCTTCTGGGTATCCCCTAGTTAACTACCTATAACCCTTATATCGATTAGGCCGACCGCCTTTAGAATTTTCGTATCGATAAAAAAGACTATAGATTAGCTACTAGTAAGAGAGGGATAATCTAAAGCCCTAAAGAAATTAAAAAAGAAAGAAAGCACGCCCGTATAATTATCCGATTAGTTAATTTAGTAGTAGTACCCTAGGGAGATAACCTTTATATAGACCGTGTTATAGTTCCTGATTCCGACTAAGCCGCCTATTCTGATTCCGTTTCGCCTAAACCTAATATCCCCTTAAAGCATATTATACCTATCCCTAACACCCTCCTAAAGTTACTCGAGTCCCTTTTACCCGAATAATATCGAGATTTTCTAAACGTTTTAAACGTCGTTAAGGCTAGTCGCCTCCCGCCGCACTATAGGTAAAACCACGTTATTAAGTTAGGAGACGGTTAGACTCCGCCGTTTAGTCTTATCTATACCCTTACTAAGAAAGAGTTAGAAACTCTACGATAATATATTAAAGACGCCTTAGCTAAAGGTTAGATCCGAAATTCTACTAGCCCTGCTAGTGCCCCCGTGCTCTTTATCCTAAAGAAAGGAGGTAAGCTTTATCTTTATATCAATTATAAAGCACTTAATAAGATTACTTATAAGGACTATACCCCTATCCCCTTAATTTATAACATTTTAGATCGCTTATTTAAAGCAAAGGTATATACTAAGTTAGATTTGAAAGATACCTATTATAGACTACGTATAAGAGAACGAGATAAGTGGAAAACTGCGTTTCGTACTAAGTATAGTCACTTTAAGTATTTAGTTATGCCTGTTAAACTTAATAATACCCCTACTAGTTTTTAACGATATATTAATATAGAACTATATGGTCTTATATATACTATTTATATTATTTATTTACATAATATTATAATTTATAGTTTAGATAAGGATACCTACTACGTATATATACGCGAGGTCCTTTAGAGGTTAAGAGATTAGTCTTTATACGCGAATACGGAAAAGTGTATCTTTAAGTATAAGGAAGTGGAATTTCTGGGTTTTATTTATAAGCCTAATAGTATTTATATAGATCCCCTATAGGTGGAAGCTATTTACGAGTAGGAGGAGCCTAATTCTATTAATAAGGTGCAGGGTCTTATTAGTTTTATTAGGTTCTACCGCCGCTTTATTAAGGGGTACTCTAAGATAGCTAGGCTACTAACCGACCTATTAAAAGGGGGTAGCTAGCTAGGGGTCTTTACCCTTTCCGATAAATATAGAGCGTTTTTTTAAGAAGCTCCGAGATATATTCTAAGACGCCCCCGTCCTCCGCTATTTCGACCCCCGTCTTCCTATTTAAATTAAGCTAGACGCCTCTTACTTTATAATCAGCGCAGTTATTAGCTAACTAAAGGACCGTACTTAGCGACCTGTCGTATTCTTCTTTTATAAGCTTTAAGAAGCTAAGTTAAACTACCTAACCCCTAATACTAAGCTTATAGCTATTTATAAAGCGTTCTATTATTAGCGATACTATATAGCCGATACCTAGACCCTAGTTATAGTCCTTACTAACTATTTAAACTATCGTTACCTCTTAAATAAGCCTTATATTAAGGTATAGAATACCCGCTAATTAAAGGAGTTAGCCGTTTATAATTTCGAAATTCGCTACCATCTAGGTATCCAGAACCCTGCTAATAGACTATCCCGTAAACCCTAGCACGCTATTAACCCCGCCGAAATCGATTAAGAAAGGCGCCGTCCGGTTAAAGATTTTATAAAGAAGTTTATTATTAGCCTCCTAAAGCTCGCTAATAGAGAGAAGCCTACTCTACTAAGTCTAAGGGAGGAAGTTATTAAAGCCTAGAAAGATAACCCCTTTTATTCTGCCGATACTAAACTACCCACCTAATAGACTCGGGACGCTAATACTATAGTCTATTTTCGTGATCGTCGTTTTATCCGCGATACGTTAGGTCTTTAAGAAGTAGTTATATAGGCTCTCTACGATGCCCTTACGGCTAGCCACTATAATACCGGCAGAACTAATAAGCGTATTTCTAATACCTTCTTTTAGGAGTTTATATCCTAGGATATTAAGAAGTTTATCCTAAATTATCCTATTTATTAGCGTATTAAGCCTAGGCACTATAAGCCCTATAGCCGTCGTACTAGTTTACCTATTCTTAGCCGTCCCTTTTAAAAGATATCGATTAATTTTATTACTAGCCTCCCCCCGGTTACCTACTAGGGTAAAAAGAGAGATATAGTATTAGTTATCGTTGCCTATCTAACTAAGTATACCCTATATATCCCTTATAGTAGCGGATTATTAATAGATAGGCTCACCGCCCTCCTATAATTATATATCTTTAGTATCTTTAGCCTCCGTAATAGGATTAGCTTTGATTAAGGCTCCCTTTTTACTAATAAGTTTTAGACCACCCTTTATTATCGTCTCAGTGTTTACCGCCGGTTATCTACTGCCTTCTATTTATAGACTAATAGTTAGATAGAACGTTAGAATTAGAACTTAGAATACTACCTTTAATCCTATTATTACCTTTAGCAGGATAACTAGGTGGAAAAGTTATCACTCGCTTAGTTTATATATAATATAGCCTAGTATTCCGCTACTTATTAAACCCCCGCCTTTACCCTAATAGGATTTAACCCCCGAGGTCCTAATAAAATTAAATTACCTAAGTCCGGATAATTCCGCGCTATATAAGCCGAATAGCGTGCTAGTTACTTAGTATAAAACCGTTAAGCTATATAAGCCTTTATCCAGCGCGCGTAAGGAACCTATAAATATTATTATAATACCGGTTATATATATTACCACTTCTAAGTAGGTAACTACGTGTTACTTTCTTTAAAGAATATTAAGTAAGGCCGGCTAAGTCGTAAAATTTCCGATAAGTTCCTCGGTCCTTTTAAAGTTATCGGCATAGTAGGCGACCACGAGTTAGCCTACCGGTTAGAACTCCCTTCGTTTATAAAGATTTATAACGTCTTCCTTATTTCGCTTTTAGAACCTTAGGTCTCTCGTGGTAGTTAGCCTCTACCCGTCCCTATAGAAGTTAACGTCGAGCCTTAAGAGTCGGATAAGTATAAAGTCGAAGAAATCCTTAGTTACCGTTATAATAGGAAACGCCACGAGTATCTTATTAAGTAGGCGGATTACGGATTTAAAGATTATACTTAGGAACCTAAAGGCCACCTACAGGACTCTCTCTTCCAATAATACTATAGTCAGATATAGCGTTAAGTCAGTTAGTCGTTATTAGTATTAGGTTAGTATATAGTGATAACGCCATTACTTATTAGTATCTTTATACTCTAAAAGAAAAAAAGAAAAAAGAAACCTTACGTCGTTTATTATATAGCACTAATAGTGCCCACTACCCCCTTCTTTTTGCCCCCTTACTCCTACTGCTTATCCTCCCACTTAGCCCGTTATACCAGGTACTCTATACTATAAGCAATTTATTAGGTAAAATCGGCTATTTTGTCCCGCTACTCCTGCTTAGCTTAAGCTTTCTTTTCCGCATCCTTAGCGGCCTTCTGCTTAGCGCGGCGCTTCTTATTAGCCTCATCTTTAGCCTCATCCCGCTTCTCGGACTTAAACTCCGATAGCGCCTTATATAGTTTAGTCTGATTAGTTAAGGCTTTAACCTATTATATAGTTAGAAGTAGTAGGGCGCTATATTCTAAGTTCGATATACCCGTTCACGGTTAGTTAAACCGCCGTCCTTAATAGACTTTAGCAGTATCTTCTATATTCTAGTAGCTGCCCGTATAGCAGCGACCGAAAGCTAGTTCCCTTCTTATTAGCACCCACCTAGTAGTCTATTGGAATACCGGACTTATAACTTAGTAATACTTCGACTTTCCTACTTAGCAGCGTTAATATTTAAATAAAGTTATAACGTTATTATAGTAAGCCACGAATTTAATTACCCTACGGGCCTTATTATTTAACTCTAGTTCCAGCTATTATCGTATATACCGGCTATATAGCGTTCCAACCTATAAACGGCTAGTCACAGGTTAATCGTACTAAGTAAGGCCGAATAATTATATTAGCTAGAATTAAGGAAAGGAAAGGAAAAGGTTTATAGAGAGGCGCAGGATTTACTAGGTTTATACGAATCCGCGGTAAGGGCAGCGCGAGGTCCGAGCGTCGGTTCTATATGCTGATTAGCGGTTCCGGCCTTATACCGGAACTATACTTTTAAGGGGTTAACCCGTAATATTACCCCCCTCCCCCCCCCTCCGGGGCCGTAATAACTAAGCGCCGAACCTATTATTTTCTAAACGCGTTACGAGGGAGGCGTGTATCCTCCCTTATATCGGATATATTCGTGTCGCGCGGCGTTCGCGGCGACTTTACTCCTAAGTCGTTAGCGTTCCGCGTTACGCTAAGCGCTTAGCCTTTATATTAAAAACACCTAGTTACTCCTTTTTCTTTGTTTAGAAACTATTATAATAAATAGCTATATAGACTTTTATTATATTCCGTAGTTTAATACTATAGTATAAGCATAGCTTCGCCCGGTTTTTTATTTATAGTTAATTCTTCCTTTATAAGCCTATAACGTTGTTTTAGTAGTTAGCTCCGTTACTCGTTCTATGCTTAGGGCTATATCGTTCTCCGCTAACTCATAGTATAGTTATTCCGCGCTTATAGTTATTTCGTTAATCCGTAATTTATATCTTCGTTTATCCTTCTAACTATTATAAGTTCCTCGATAAGCCCTCGCGTTAAGCCGGCTAAATAGTAGCTAATAGAGTGCGTATAGATATACCCTCTCCACTATAGCGCCCGCCACGCCCACGAGGGCACTATTAAAGAGTAGCTGGCCGCCGGCGACATCGCCCCCCCCCCCCCCCGGCCTCTAATAGCGAAGAATATAGTTAATCGGTTAAAAGCATAGCTAAGGAAGCCCTTACTATTATAGCGAATACCGGTAAGTGTCTAGCTAAAAAGGAGGTTTATAATACGGCCTAGTACTTCGCCGCGAGGATCCTACTAACTCTCTAGTAGGCCGCGACGCCCTCTAAGCGTTAACGTGGCCTAGCTTATCCCCCTGGCCGCCCCCGCGACGCCTTTTATCGCCCTTATACTAATCGTATAGCCGGCGTTAATTAAAAATTCGAGTAAATATACTATAATTAATCCGGGCCTAGCGCGGCCTATAATAAGCCTAAATACTATGAATATACTATAGGATCCCACTTATACCGCCCCGTGAGTTTCCTATAAGTTATAGGCGAGCTTATTATAACGAACCTTTATAGCTCCCCGCCGCCGCTATACCTTTTATTAACCCCTTAGCTAACGCGGGTTATACTATACGCGATAACCCTGATAACGATAATATAAGTATCTTCTTCTCTTTTTTTTATATATCCTCTTCTAGGTCGCTACTAACTTAGGCCTAGCTCCGCGAGGCCTATAAACTAGCTCGTAGCGACTACTACGCCTCTTTATCTAAGGTAGCCTCCGCCCCCGCCGCTAACTCCGCCCCCGCCTCCGTTAATAACGGTAAGAGTCTCCGCCGCGAAGTGGCGGCCCTCCGCTATAAGGTTCGCTTATAGGGCGTAGTGATAACGCGCCTTTTAAAAGGTATCCTCGCCGCCCTTTAAAGAGGTAGCGGTCCTGCTACTAGTAATAGTAATAATAATAGCTAGGAGGGTCTGGGCGGTAATACCGCTAATTAAAGTCTTTTACGGAGGCACTATCTATCTCCTTAGAAACCGGTAAGGGGGCCGGTAAATTCCCCCCCCTTTAATTAACTTATAACTATAGGTCGTACTCCCCTTATACCAGGGTCTCCTTATCTTCGCGTATTCCTCGTGATATAGTCTTATAAAGGCCCGTTATTCTTATCCGCGGGGCCGTGTTCTACTTCGAAGGCGTCTAACGCCTTAGTATCCTTCACGGCGTCTAGTGGCTCCTAAATAGGTTCGGCGTATCCTGCCTAACACACTAATACCTCGTATTATACGCTATAACCTCGTTATTTATTATATACGTATAAGATACTTTCTACTTCCTACTGTTTATTACCGTGGAGTATATTTCTAATCGGTTTAGGCTAGGGGTTAATTATAACCTGGCCGGGGAGGGGGTTACTGCTAGCTTGATTTAGGATATTAATATAGAAATAAGGATATATCCCTAAAGGTATATCTAACTTAATAACATAGGTGTTAATTACTTCTATTACTTTATACTTTTGGTATAGCCAGCTTAAATTTTTAAAGGGCCTAGGCATAGAGTAGTTAGCTATAAAAAGCTAGGCGAGGTCTCCTACTTTAAAGCGCTCCGATAACAGTCGCCGCTTATTCACGGATTCCTTATCCTATAGTTACTTTAAGGCTATAGCTGCTTATACGAACTCTATAGCCCCTTATAAGCGACTTAGCAGGTTATAGACGGCGGCTCTTTTCGGGTATACGGGTATCGGGTTATAGATTTAGATACCTAACCGGGAGGAGGGGGGCCCTGAATAGTATAGCCCCTATGCTGACTCTAGAATGACTGGGCTAGTTAGGTCACGTCCTCTAATATGTTAAGACTATCATGACCAGGATCTAGGGTGTCTGGGCTGTCTATTGTTTTAGGTACCTACTATGTTAGAATGCTGCCCCTGTTACTGTATTTAGTATAGGAAGTGCTAAACGGTGACTAGAGTAGGATAGCGTGAAGGACAGGTTAGTGGGTCTATACCTGGATAGTGCATTATAGCCAGATAGTATGTCACCCTTGGATATTAGAACAAGATACCTTATAGTATCTGCCTCGCTATTCTTGTTACCTCTGTTTTCGTAAAGAGGACTTTACTCTGACTAATATATACTTAACTATCCGTGAAAACAGCCTAGTTAATATGCTTACTCTAACTATATAGCTAGTATAACCTCCTCGACTTATACTATCTAAAAAGTTATAGTATCTATATTTCTTATTATATCCGTGAGTATAGAATAACTATATAGGATATTATGATTATTAGCTTTTTACTATCCTATATCCTTTTATATCAGTAGGCATAGAATAACTATATAAGATATTATAACTATTAGCGTTATATTATTAATTAAGATAGGGTTTTATATATTATTTACTAACTATATTTTTACTACGACTAGGCCTATATAATATGGTTATCCGGGTATGGTATTATATTAAGGTATCGTTTTATAGGATATAATGGTTAGTGAATATCTGAATCCTGAATCCCGAACTGGATCGCTCCGACTTTAATCTTCTCTATTATACCACTGCCTCTTATTATTCCTAAGATATACGGGTTAGTAAAATCTAAACCTTAATCTGGATAGTAATATAAATCGTTATGACTCGATAATCTACTCCGTTATACTATTACCTATTATTCTAATCTATAATAGTTAGTGAAAGTTATAGTGCTTAGACTTAGAATCGAATAAGACTTCGGTGAATTACTATCCGAAGGTTAAGGAGCCTTACCTCCGAACCGTTACTCGTAGATTAATAGGAGATATATAACGATAATCTATGGATAATAGAATGACCGGCCTATGCTAGTGCGATGCTACCTATATTATAGTAGGTACCTAGATATTTACCTTAAATATTAGCTAGTATAATATCGGAGGAACTTCTAGGAAAAGGGTAGAGTAGCTTACCTAGGTATAGAGCTCTACTATCTATTAGGCCGTGACTAGAAGTATCTTGAACTTCTAAAGGATGCAGGTTTATAAGATAGGAGTCAGCGAATATTTATAGGTAGAATATATAGAAACCTTCGTATTATACTTTATCGGATAACTACTTCGCTTCTTTTAGTATATTAAGTAGTAAAAGAGTATAAAAAGTTCTTTATTAGTATAATTAAGCGCGGAGGGAGATAGTGAAATAAATAGACGTACTAGAATTCTAGAGTAATATAAAGGAGTATCTAGGTAATACGGACTAATAATATACTATATCGCGCTTAGTATCCTGTTTCTTATTTTTTACTGCTTCGTGAGTTAACTTAAAGCGATCCCTAGTTAACTAGGCTTATATATTTTATAGATATTATAACGGGGTTAGGTGTTAACGGGTAATTAAGATAGGCGTTAATAGGTAGCTAGTAAGACACTATTAGCGGATAAACTATTAACGTATTCGAGCGGTATACTTTATAGGTAATATCGTAATAGCCGACTAGTGATATAATAATACGGTATAAGAAGAAGTGGGTATACAGTAAGAAGTCTACTAACGTAGCTAGTGGCCTCGGTGAAAGTCCCGACGGAGGCTAGTAAGACACTATTAGTGGATAAGTCTACTAACATACTCTAGCTGTAGCTAGTAGTAAAATCTTAGAAGCCAGTAAGATACTATTAGTAGGTGGATAGCCTATTAACGCACTTAAGCGGTAACCTAGTTTAACTAAGGCGTTTATTAGGAGAACCGGCGTGGTGAAATTATAATATAGAGGAAGAAATAATCGATAATGGAATAATGGTCTAGAGTATATATGGAGAGATTAGAGTGGTTTGTTTTTCACGATAATAGTAGGAAGAGTAAGGAAGGAAGAGAGGAGGGAGGGTAGAATTCTAAGCGGAACTAAGGTGACGTTATAATATTCGTTAAGACTTCGGGCTTCTAAGACCTATATTTTACGGAGCTAATAATATTCCGATAGCAAGGAAAATAAAGTATAATATTATAATATATTTATATAAGTATTTTATACGAGATATTTAGTATAAATGTTTATAAGTAGTGCTACGAGCTACGAGAATAAGTAAATATTTAGAGAGTTATAGTGAAATCTATATATTATTATATACGATCGCGTCTTTAATTAGACGGGTTCCGAGGATTCTTATAAAGTTCTAGAGGCTAATCTATGCTTTTACACGATATATATATCCTGAGGGTAATAAAGAAGCGAATTATCTATTCTCTGTATAACCCACTCCTTATCTTCCTATAATACTAGTAAGCTAATAATAATCTTATTCTCTATAAGAGAATAGATCGAATATTAGAGGATTATATCTTAGGCTACGGGGCCTGTTATTATCGTAACGATAAGGAAGATCCGGAAAGCAGTAGTGAATTTATATATAAAGATGCTATTAATCTATATAAGTTGCTGGTCTCGGACACGAATAAAGTTATTAACCGAGAAGCAGTAGACCTGCCGCTGGTCCCTAGTAATAAAGCTGATCTTCGAGAACTATTTCACGGTATCTCGACTACTATATATAAGATTCCTAAGGTTATAGTCTTACTAGTATGCTCGAGATAGTAGAATATTAAAGTCGCTGGAATCTGGCTGCTACGCTAGGAAAATTATCGAGAGGAGAGGATATTTCTGGCTTAGTATATTCTTTTACTATATAGCCCTAAAATAATAAGGCCTAATATACGATAGGTCTTTTATAATATCGAATATAGGTATATCGTTCTCTTTTTTACTAAGGGAGCCGATATATATCTTATTATCGATCCTGGAGGTAAGCGTAGTGTATTTAGCTCGGAAACGTATAAACGCGGAGTATACTTTCGGATAATTAAACTCGAAGGAACCAGATAGTCTAAAGAGTATTATCTTCCTTAGACGTTCTCGAAATATAAGAGCCGAGGCTACGTTCTTAAAGTTCGTTTTCGTAATATCGCTCTTATACTCCTTATACTTATCTCCTACTAGGAAGGTTAAAACTCGACGGTATATACTATACTGCTTTTATACCTCCTAGAGGTATAGGCTAATATATATATTCGGAAGGCCTTTTATCTTCTAGTAGGCTATTACCTTAGTAGATACCGGGAGTCTTTTAAGGTTAATTACTATATCCTCGAAAATAGTGAAATTAGATATCCCGGTTACTTAGCTAACTTAAGATATATTATCGGCTATCTCTATCCGTAAGGTTATACTATCTAAAATATTATAATATTAGAATACGTATAATATATACGTTTTATATAGACACGTACTATCTATTCCTTAGAGGCTTATTATATTATAACAGAGACTCGAGTTATTTATAGACTAAAGGGCAGATTACGTAAGGCCTTATCCTTAGGTCTTTCGGGGTACGGGTACCCGCCGCCTTAATACTTACCTAGAACGACTATATATATAATATGACGCTGACTAGAAGATTAATTAAATCGACTTCCGACCCTTCTTAATAATACCCGTGAAATTCTATTTAGAAATCTACGGCGGGTAGCGTCTAGTAACCTAAACATTAGAGTAAGTAATATTCTAGAACGCTATAACGATAAGATTAGTAGCACTTATATTATCGTGAATATCTATATTTCTAAGGAAGTTAGGAGCTTCGGAAATAATAGTATCCGTAAAACCAGGAGAGATACGTTATATATTTAACTAGTATCGAAGAACCACGGGTATAATAATAGATGCTATACTCGCCTCTATTATACGCTAAGATTCTATATATATAAGAGGCGACTATATCCTTCTAAATCGTGGTAGTAAAGGGATATATTAGAATACTCGGATAAAGTTCTTATAAAACTTTAGAAGAATAATATAATTAACCAGAATCCGATAGGTAAGTTTCACGAGGCTCGTAAATTCTAAATACGCGGTATTAGGAACACGGGTACGGTAAGGATCTAATATAAGCGTAAACGAGTATATTACCCTAAGCAGACTATTATCCTCGAGAAGCCTAACTGACTTTAGGGTTAACCTCTTCTTTATTACAGGCTCTGCTTCTGCCTTTTCACGAACTGCCTTTATATAATAAAGGTAGCGGCTATTTTTAATAATATTAAAGTCGAGCTCTTAGCGTGTTATATCTGATATTAGATATTCGCGGTATAGTTTACTTACCCGCTAGGATAAATAACCGGATATCTCTTACTATTACTTTATATCACCCAGGAAGTAGATAGGAAAGGCATAGATAAACTTTTATATTCCGCGAATCGTAAGTTTATAGCCTTTATTAAGTTAGCCTAGCTATATAAGGCTTAAGAAGATCTGTGTATAATTAGATCTAAAGGGTATAAGGGTAATCGGGAAAACACTTAATCTCCTTAAGCCTATATATTTAGGAAGAAATACAGGTAGTCCGTAGATACCGAGAATAGAGCGGTATATATTTCTATATAGGCTAAACTCGTCGCTAAAGAGTTTTTATAATAGGGATATTGTATCCTGACTATTAAATCGTTTAGTAAACCAGCTCCGCCTATATATCGATAACTCGAGCTTGCCCTGGTAAGGATTTAAAATTATTAATAGCCGCTACGAGGGAATTTTACCGTCTTTATCTAGTAGATACCGGATAATATACTAATAGGTATTCGGGATATTATATATATCTTTGTCTATTAGGTTAAAGGTATACTAAAGGAAGATATCGATCCTCCTTAGTAACTAAGAAGCTAGGAGGGTGATTTCACGGTTCTTAATTAGGATAAGCTTTTCCGGTATCGGATATAGGATATTAGAGAGGAACCGTATAGGTATAAAGGAATCTATATTCGCCGATATAGGGATAAAAGAAGGTAGGTCGCTTTTTAGGTATACTAGGGAAATAATAACCGCCTTAGCTAGCAGCGAGCTATTAGAATAATCGAGACCGTACTAAACTACTCGACCTAGATAGTAAGATACTATAGGATTATTAGTATGGTATAGTAAAAGGTAATAGTATCGGATAAAATCCGACGGAAAAATAGGGGACCTATTAGTAAAATAAAGAAAACGCCTAGATATTATCCTAAGAGATTCCCCCTATACACGGGCATCCTATATCTTAGACTTTATAGCTATGTCCGAGTGATTTAGCCTAGTAAGACCGGAGTAGTAGATAAAGGCTAGCGTTAGTAAACTTAGAAATATCTAAAGGTAGTGTTTGATATTAAACGATATAACCTCCGCGATAACCTGTGTACGTAAAGGTAATTTCCGAGGGTTAAGTTTTACCTATATCTTCTATACTATGTATTAAGGAACCTAAGCTCGGAAAGTATGTAGAAGACTGTCCTTCCCCTTAGGTAGTTAAGGTAGCTCTTTAACTAGTGAAGTTCGTAGTATTTCGTAAAGAGCTGACTATGCTGATTAAGAGAGGTTAACCTCTATAAGGAGTATAGAAAGCTTAAATGCTATTAAGGATACCGTGAAGGGCTTAGTTATATACCGTATTTCCTTAGTAGGATCCGGGGGTAGCGTGTACTAATAAGACCCGGAGTCGTAATTAAGTGTGATAGTCTCTTATAAGGGAACGCTGTGTTCGGGAAAGGTTGGTTTATTATTATAGGGAAATAGGTTATTATCGATATTCCTGTTAGTATTATCCTTAATATTCGCGGGCATTATAGAAATCGTACTTAACTTTTTAGGTGTATAATCTTCTTCTGGCTCTGATATAGGTTCCGGGTCGTGTTAAATAAGATCTGTCTTAGTAATATCCTATACGTGTTATACCGTCTTTAGTATATCTGTACTATTATATCCGATATCGTCGGCGCTATTAACGTTTATTGTGTTATCCGGACCCGTTTCGAATTTACTAACCCTATTACTAGGACCTATAGCGGCTTACTTATTTAACTAGGATACGACTTTATTATTCGAAGTAAATTGCTTAAGCGGTATAGGCGGTGGGCGTGATATAGGATGGCGATATTAAAGGGATAACGATTAAGGGAGTTTAAGGTCGTTAATATCGGGGATATTCGAAGGTAGATTACCGCTATAGGGGGTAGGCCTACGACCTTGCTGGTCTAGCGGTATTAAAGAAAATCGCGGTATGCTTACCGATAATCCTAAAAGACGCCGAGTTGTATAAGGTAAGATAGACGACGTTAAATTCTAGTTAATAGAAAATACACACGGTACCTATAACACTTAGTTCTGGGCGTGTTAGAGGTTATATAACCTTTACTATCGTGATATATTAGTATATATTAAACCGATAGTCGAACCTTCCCCCTTTTTAATATGCCTACCTAGAAATTATGCCACTATCTATATTATACCCACTCCTATTTCCTTTTCTATATATATCTTAGAATTCTAACTTTATTTCTCTATCGCCTAGTAGCGTGTTTATAGGGCTATGCCTATTCTATTATATTATTATTTTAATTTTCCGATTTCCTATTTATCGACGAATAGCGCTATGATTCCCGCCACGTAAGATTCTAGTGTTTCTGATATATAGGGAGACTCGACTATTATATAAGGGGCGGGCGACCTGGATCTGGATAACCTATTCTAAGAAGATAATATCCTGGGTAACTATAGCTTAAGCCGTTAGTTCGATAAGAATATAGTTAGTTACCCTTATATACTAATCCCTTCACGACTATAATACGTATACTACTAATATTTTACTAAGCCTAAGGGCTCTAACCTATTAGCGTTAATAGTAAGACTAAACGGTATACGTGTATTTATTACTAAGATAAGCAGCGAGTAGTGCGAGGAGTTATAAGGTTATTTTAAGGCCTTTAAGCGGGCTATAAGAAAGGTATTCCTTATCTACTTCGGTAAGTAAGCTATGCACGTTTACGTTAAGTGGTATTTTAAGAGCTTTACGGGTAAAGGCGATATAGGTTTCTAGACCCTTTCCCTAGTAGAGAAGAGGTTTAAAGATAATATTAATACCTAGAAGAGCCGCTTTATCACGAATCTGATCGTATATCTATTATATATGTCTCCCCCTATCTAATACTATTAGTCTAATTTATTTTAGGAGTATATAAGAATATTAATAGAGAAAGAGCCCTTAAAATTTAAAGGCTCCCCGGAAATCCTATAGTATTATCTTATATAGTAATATAGCACCGACTAGTTCGAGGCTATATTTATATAGATAAAGGACTGGATTAATATCTTTTGATTATCGGATAGGGTTAAAGCCTGGTATGCTATTATATATTACGAGCTTTGCTATATAGCTCGGAACCACTTACTATAGGAAGAGAACCCTAAGGCTAATAAGCCCCTTAGGGGTAAAAAGCTTAATCGTGCCTGGGTCTTAGAAAGATTCACCGATATAGATATAGCTAAGCGCTAGAGTAAGTGGCGAATTCCCGCTACTAAAGAAATTATTAATAGGCCTAGACGGGTATAGACACGGAAGCGTAAGATTACCGAGATATCTATTACCGATAACGATAATAACGTATTATAGCCTAATAATCTTTTTTTCTAGAGTATTAGCGTCGACGCCTTAAAGGTCAGGAATAATAATAACTAAGATAATAATAATAACGATATATCTCTTTATTAGTAAGAAAGCCTGGGTTAGGAACTTAGGAATTACTATTAGGCGTTTAGAGTATATATATAGGCTATAGCTGTTAGTTCTAACGTATATAGAGTTCTATATTATAATAGTGGTCTGGTATTTAGGTATAAAGTTTATCCTTATAGAAACGAAATATACTCGGATAATATGGCTTGAATGTATTAGAAATATAGCTTTCTTATATAGCTTGTATTTTACGGGATAGGATATTATAATTTATATACGTTTATAGTCTAAGATTTATATAGTGACTAGCAGCCCAGAATCCAGTTCTTAATTCTTTTCTTTTCCTATATTATATAGTTCCTAGACTAGACTTTATAGTATTTAACTTTCACTGATTCCTAAGATAGATACTACCGTGTTATAGAATAGAAATATAATATCTAATATATCTCTCTCTTTTATAGGAACTAAAATAAAAGGATATAGGTAGGTAGGCAGGTAAGATTATCACCTCCTGCCTTATTTAGGTATCTTAAAAGTTATATAAACCTTATTTACCTTATCGTATATTCCCTTCTTCGCCTAGTATTTTACTTCTAGACTTCTTCTCTATATTCTATAGGCTCGAATCGATATCTAAGAAGCTATATCGAATATATATCTTAAGTAGAATCTAATTTTTAATTATCTCTAGGTTAGTTATAGATATACTAGGAATCTTCTGCTATTTATTGCTATATATATTTAATTTCACGAGGGTTATCTTAGATAACTTACCGAATATTACTAACTATTACCTCGGGTAAGATCTAGATATCGCTTAATTAGAAGTTTTAAATTCGTACTATAGCTAGAACTAGAGTACCTAAGTCCTAGTAAATTAGCTACTATCTTTTTTTTGATACCCTTAAAAAGGATAATAGTGAAGGTCTGTATAGGGGATACTTCCTTTCCACGCTCTCTGTCTACTAAAACGAAGCTCTATTCCCTTAGCACGCGAAGACTTTACGAGATAAGTGGTAGTATAAGATCGTCGTGCAGGATAGTAAAAATATTACTATCCTAATTCCTAAGCGGGTAGCCTTAGTTTAGGACTAGCGGAAGACCGCTATATATCTAGGTTTTACCACGGTTAACGGGCCTGGCCGTGCCTAGAAAGACCTAGTTATTACCGTCCAGAAACTTAAGGAGCGTAGCGATAAGCGAGGATATAATCCTAACTAAGCTGGCTCTAAGAAAAGAAAGCAGGACGATGATCTTAATGCTTTTACGGATATACTTAGAGTATATAAGCTAATAACGAAGATTCGTAAGTAAATAAAGAAAACTGCCGCTAAAATACGGGCTACTAAATCCTTTAAGGCAAGCCGAGTTTTAAATACCTATAAGAATATAATAAAGACCGGTAATATTAGCTTTTAATAAGCGGATAATAAGATAGGTAACCTCTATAATAAGACGGGGAAGATAGATACTAAGGATAAGGATACTAAGGAGACCCAGATTATCGAAAAGGACGGTTAGTAAATAGAATATAGGACTAATAAGCCTTAGGAAAAGGCGATAAAGTGATTAGGAGTTTATAGTATACCGGGCTAATAATACTAGTAAGGAGGGGGCGAGTATAGATATTGCTTTATAATTTATACAGTGAAATACTCTTAGGTTAAAAGACGCGGCACCCTCCTAGAATAGGTACT
Organism: Sodiomyces alcalophilus JCM 7366; assembly: GCF_042370955.1. Lineage (NCBI taxonomy): Eukaryota > Fungi > Ascomycota > Sordariomycetes > Glomerellales > Plectosphaerellaceae > Sodiomyces > Sodiomyces alcalophilus. The sequence continues at coordinate 4,022,764 of NW_027263535.1, read as the reverse complement.
AAAAGAATACGGATAAGATCTAGTATATTAAAAAAGAATATTATAAGTTTCTAGGATATAGTAGCTATAGGTAAGTACTTTATTATAGAATCATGGTTATATAACGAGTTCGGGAGGATAGTAAGGATTTCCCGATACTTAGATCTAGCCTAGATTTTAAGTTATAAGATATATATAGTTATATAACGGGTTTAGGAAGATAGTAAGTATTATACGCCTCCTAGATCCAGCTTCGATTCTGATTATAGGAATCTACCTACCTAGCTAGGTCTGATATTTTATAGATTTCTTAATCTCGCGGTCTATATCTTAGGAACCTCGGGTCTATATTTTTACTAGGTTAGTAATTATCGCCTTCACGAACAGGAAATCCAGTTAAGTAGGTACTAACCTGATATTTAGACTCTAAAGAAGATTAGTACCTTACCGACTAAGACCTATATATACCTATATATACTGCCTACCTAGGATTTTAATAGAGACTCAAGGAGATAGTGAAGATATAAGATCCTATTCACTATCGGATAGACAGCGATTCCCCTTAACTATTCTAGACTCGAATCTAACCCCTAAGAATAAGGTTCTATACGAGGGTAACGATTTATGCTAATAGATCGACCCTTTTAAGTCCGTTATTTATTATAGGATCACTCCCGTTATCAGGCATTTATGCCTAAATGCCCCGATATCCTGTTAGGTACATTCGCAGAGCCACGTCACACACTGCTCCGAATACGGCGGTACTTCTATTAGATATATCATAGTGTTATTTCCCTTTTTTTGCCTATATATTTAATATTATAGACTAGTACTCTTTTATAGTCTATAATAAACATAAGTTACACTTTATACGATATTAGTGTCCTGATAGTTATAAGCCCGGCGCTCTAGTAAAACGCCTCTATTCCGGTCGATCTAACGGTTCTAGGCTCTATGCCTCTCTCTTTTAAAGCCCTCTTTTTAAAGAGTACCACTATTTATAAGCGGCCTGTCTACTATTTATAAGCGTCCTAAGCCTAATTAGGAAGGTTACGCGAGCCCGCGCAGTAGTCTGCATACGCCATGATCTTGGCTGCAGATATCCCGTACCGGTACGTACAATCATAATAGACGTTTTATACAATACAGGCGTCAATCACTATGACTTATACTGAATGCCTAAGACTATAAAATCGCAGCTATTCTGACCTGTTTTCTATTGTGTCAAAGTACCCTAAAATATATTATGTCCTGGAGATAGAAAAAGTGGTGAAAAAGTGGTGAAAAAGTGGTAGCAAAAAAGGTGGAAAAAGAGGTGGAAAAAGAGGTGAAAAATTTTCACGTATTATTATATAGATAAGGGCTTATTATTTCGCATAGATAAGGGCTTATTATATCATATAGATAAGGGCTTATTATTTCACACAGATAAGGGCTTATTATTTTACACAGATAAGGCCTTATTATTAGACAGATAAGCTTATATAACCACTATATTGAAAATTTTCCACCTCTTTTCCCACCTCTTTTCCCACCTCTTTTCCCACCTCTTTTCCCACCTCTTTTCCCACCTCTTTTCCCACCTCTTTTCCCACCTCTTTTCCCACCTCTTTTCCCACCTCTTTTCCCACCTCTTTTCCCACCTCTTTTCCCACCTCTTTTCCCACCTCTTTTCCCACCTCTTTTCCACCTGCTTTTTCCACCACTTTTTCTGTTAAGACAGCGTGTATTCTTCTTAACTGGAGCTTTATGCAAGGAGGTTAAAATAAGCAGTGAATTTATAGTAACGGATATTTGTAATAAGTAAGGGAGAGAAAACCTTATCGTGATGTATCTGTACGGGATATCTGTAGCTAAGATCGTGGCGTATACACACTACTGCACGGGCTCGCGTAACCTTCCTAATTAGGCTTGGGACGCTTGTAAATAGTAGACAGGCCGCTTGTATATAGTGGTACTCCTTTTTAAAGCTCTTGATCGTCACGATTAAGCCTCCTTTTTCAAGTCCTGCTATTACGGATAGAGTCATCCACTAGCCCGTCCGCCTACCCATTATCACTAACCCCTTTAACCGCCTCTATCTATTCCTCCTCCTTCTCCTTCTCCTTTTCCTACTCTATCTAATTAACGACCCTTCTACGCCGTCACGATAACTTCGGTTATACTAACCTCGTCTAAGGATTAGCACTAGTGGTATCTGCGTGTAATAGAAGTCGCCCTTTTTAACGAGGTTACGAAGCTTATGGATCCGGATCTTAACGATACTAAATATCCGTAACGCCTTAAGAAGGTTAACCCTCCTGCTATAAGCAAAGACGAAAATTAGGATTAAAAGTATAAGCTTTGGCTCTTCTCCTATCACGAATATAAGCAGGAAAAGGCCGCGATAAAGGCTATGCTAGACTATATCACCACCACTATAGACCGGAGCCTCGCGGAGTCCTTCGCCGGTAAAGATAACTTAAAGGAAATCTTATGAATCCTAAAGGCACGTCTTAAGCCTACTAACGCCGCCTAAAGGTCACTTATTAAGCGCCGTTAAGACGATTATATATAATCTATTAGGAAGATGCCTTACTAACGCTGGCTTAACGACTTCCGTAAGTTATATAAAGAGGCAAAGACGTATAAGGTTCGCGCGATCGATTCGAAGATAGACTAGCTTAACAGATTTTTTAACGCGATCGGATCGATTTCCCCGGAGTAGTCGGAAGCCCGGTTTTCTATAATATTAGCGGAAGAAGACGAAGACGATTTACCGGATATCGAGAGCGTCGTTAATAAATATACTACCTAGTTACGTTATAAGCACCCTCTGCGTTTAGATCGGAAGCCGGGATTATTATCGTTTTATATAGCTATATTCCTAGGAAAGGATAAAGAAGGTTAGTAACCGGATCGTTAATCGGATCGCTAAAAGGATCGTTAATAGGGTCAGGGTACTAAGAGGGAATTTATTTACGATTATCGTATAGCCCGGAAGACCCGAAGCTACTATAAGCTAATTTAGACCTGCCCGAATATTAACCCGGCCCGAAGAGGGAAGAACTTTAAGCTATCTAAGGAAACAGAAGAACACTATAACCGGATTATCGCTAGCTAGGATAATAATCGTCGAAAAAGGTTCCAGAGTAACCTTAAAAAGGACGCCGAAAATAACGGTAATAAGGGTTAATAGAAGTCACCCTCGAAAGACCCTTCCAAGGACTTATCCAATTTCGTGGCCACCGGGGGCGCTGCTTCGGACTCGGATTCGGACGATAGAACTGGATCGTACGGCATATACAGCTTTTTATTAACCGGAGCCGTAGACGGACCCTTTAAAAACGAGCTGTTAGTTAATTCCGGCACTATAAGGCATATCACTAATAAGCGCCATCTTCTAGAAGACTACCGGCCCGCGGAAAAGCTTATAATTTTCGATACCGGCGGAGGAGAGTCGGATCCGGTTACCGGATTTAGGACTATAAGGCTATAAGTTAAAGATCGGGATCGTTGGCCGTATACGCTGATTTTAAAGGATATAGCGTATATGGAGGGATATCCTATAACCCTTATATTAGCCCTCCGCCTACTTCTAATAGGATCGCTTATTACTAGTAGATAGGCGTTAGAAATTAAGGAAAAAGGTAGGACCGTTACCCTGCCTTTAAAGAACGTAGGAGGTTAGTTTACCCTCTAACTAACGGAATAACAGAGCTTTTTTAATAGCTTAAGAGCCCCGATTATAAGCGTCGCCGATACTCGTTTATAGCATAAGCGGCTAGGCCACGTAAACGCTAAAGCCCTTAAATATATCACGACCGCCTATATAGGCGACACCGTCTCTAAAGGGGATTTTCCCCTTATAATAGAGTATAAGAGCTACTCCGGCAGTAAGGCCCGGAGGCCGGTATTATAAAGAACGCCTAACCACCGGCCCACACGCCCTTAGTAGCGTATAGATATCGATATCTTCTCTAATAACGAGTCCTTTAATAGCCTCACTAAGCTAATACTATATCACTACCCCTATACGCACTTTATCGTGGGGGACTTCCTAAAGGACCTTAAGTCAGCTTTTCTATCGGTCACCTCCTTTAAGATGCGTACGGCTCGGTAGTACCATTATCCTATTATAGTGATACGCCTAGATAATAAACAAGCCCTTTAGAGTAACCTTAATAACTAGGTATACGCTAGAGGGATCCTTATTAAAAGGTCGTCACCTAATATGGCCGTATAGAACGCCGGAGCGGAACGGCACGGAGCTATTATATACGCTATCGCCCAGGCCCTCGCTATCGCCTCCGGCTTCTAGTAGGATATATAGCCGGAGATCATAGCCGCCGCGATATATCTATATAATCTGATTCCACGCCGTGACCTTAGGTAGAAGTCGCCGAAGGGTTATATAGATAAGTGGGTTAATAAGATAGGTATCGAACGTATTACTAGCACCCCTTTAATCGGTTACCTAAAAAGGTATGGCTACCGTGCCTATCCATTAACTACTAACTATTAGCGTGGCCGCCGGAAGAACGAGAAGCTCGCGGAGAGGGCTTATATCGGTTATCTAATCGGCTATAAAAGCATTAATATTTATCGGATTTAGGTGCTAAAGCTTAGGAGGGTCCTGCGTATAAGAGATATTAGCTTTAATAAAAAGATCCTGTATAAGGATCGTGACGTGGACCCACCTATTATAATAAAGCTTTTTAAAGAGCTTAATCTGCCTAATAACGATACCGAAGAGGACGCCCTGGCGTCTATTAGCGTAATACCGGTCTTCGATCAATTTATAGTGTTATAGCAGAATATAACGATAGAGTCGTTCCAGGATATTAGAAGGCCGGAACAGCTTAAAGTAATCGAGAAAGCTAGAGCAGCTACTATTAAAGCAGTTAAACAGGTTAAATAAGAAGAGGTTAAAGCAGTAGCTATTAAAGTAACAGAAAATTCGACTCCCTCGCCTAATTCTAGGGGGGTAGATAAGTCACAACAGCGATCGCAGCCGCCTAAAACAGCAGCTATAGTGGCCACCCGGGTTACTCCTTCCACTATAGCAGCCACTACCGCCTAAGCTCAGGGCTCGGCCATAACGCCGGCCATAATTACTACTATAATTACCTCTAAAACCTCTCCTATAATAACCTCTTCCATAGCCTCTAAAACAACGCCCTCTTCTTTTTCTTTTTCCCCTCCTATAACTACACCTCCAGCTTCACGTCAATCAACGCCTATAGGAGCTATTCCAGATATAGCTATAAGCTAATTACCACCTCCGGCTCCTATAACGTCGGCAGCAACCGCCGCTGCCTCTAATAACGATAACTCCGATAACGATAACTCGGATAATAATTCCTCCGATTCCGACGACTCTGACGATACTATTACGCCTACCGCCGGCATAATAACGGCCATAGGTTTATTATCCCCTGATTAGTTAGTTATAGAGGATAAAATAACGACTGCCGCCACGGCTACCGCAACGGCAGCCCCGAGCCCTTCTTCTAAGCCAGCTACTTAACAGCTACCACCACCGGCTACCTCTATAACGCCGGCTAGCCCTTCATCTTTAACGGCCACCATAGCGGGTCCCTTATCTTTAGAGCCTATAGCGCCGGCTACCACGCCGGTAGCCTCTACTTGGCCGTAACGTAACCGCCGGCCACCATAACGATACGCCGACTCTGCTTTCCTCTACCTTAACCGCTTCGATATACCGAAGAAGCCGCTATTATACCGTGATATACCCGAAGAGCCGTCTAATTAGAGCCAGATAATAAGGTCTCTATACAGGACGCAGTGGGTTATAGCCGCCTCCAAAGAGGTACAGGCTCTCGTTAAGATAGGCACGTTTAAAGCTATTAAGCCGTCGTCTTCTGCCCTTCTAAGCCGCCCTTTAGATCTAATATAGGTATTCAAATATAAGGTTAATCCATCAGGCTACGTCACCAAATTCAAGGCACGCCTCTATGTTCGTGGCGATTAACAGCCTTAAAATCACCCTAACGCCTACGCCTCCACCCTGGCCGGCAGGACCTTTAAAACGCCCATGGCTATTACTGCCTATTTCGATTTAGAGACCCGCTAACTTAATACCGTTAATACGTTCACGAACGCCCGGCTTAACGAAGAGATCTACGTCAGGGACCCGCCGGGATAGAATATTATATAGGCCGCCTCTGCTACTAACGTTACTAATAAGGCCGGATTAGAACCGTTTTTAAGCCTCCCACGCCCCTCGAACTATAGGATTAACCGGCTACGCCGGGCCCTATATAGGCTACGCCGATCGCCGAAGCTATAGCACCAGGAGCTCTCTTCCATTTTAGGCAAGTGCGGTCTTACGCAGTTAAAGGAGGATGATTACGTTTTCCGAAGTGATAAGCTGCTTATATTCTTCTACGTTAACGATATAGTTCTACTATATCGCAAAGATCACGTTAACGCCGTAGAAGACCTGATTAAGCAGCTATAGGAGCGCTTCCAGATCCGGGATTTAGGTCCTATTAAGTAGTTCCTTGGTATTAGGGTCGTGAGGGATTATAAACGCCGAAGACTATGGTTATCGCTTAATAACTATATCAACGAAAAGATAAAGGCGTTAAATATCGTCACTAGCCGGAGGGTCACTACACCGCTTACCTTTCCCGATACGTTAGAACCGAACAGCTCGTAAGCGTTAGAGGACTCTATCCACCTATATCTTTAAAAGGTCGGATCGATTAATTACGCCGCCTATTAAACGAGGCCGGATATCGCAAAGGCTACTTCCAGACTAGCCGAATTCGCTACTAATCTATCCGGTTAGTATCACGAAGCCGCTAACAGATACCTTAAGTACCTCGACTTAATAAGGTCCCTCTGCTTGTCCTTTAGGCCACGGGATTCCGATAAAACCCTAGCTAAATACGCCCTCTTTTATATAAGCGACGCCGCCTTTAGAGACGATTATAAGACTCGGTATAGCTTATAGGGATATATAACCATGCTTTTTAGAGGACCTATCGACTAAAAAGCGAATAAGTAAACGAGCGTTATTATATCTAGCATAGAGGCAGAGCTTATGGCTCTAAGTGCCGCCGCCTGGTAGTATATCGCGACGCTATGTTTAATAAAGGATCTAATATTAACCTTTAAGGTTGACCCTATTACTATCTACTACGATAATAATTAGACCCGTTAGCTATTAAAGAGCCCTTGGCCGTAGGTCACCTCGAAGTTAAAGTATCTGGATATCCAGGCCCTGTGGATCCGGCAGATCGTATAACGCCGGGAGATCGTTATTAATTAGATCGCCACTAATAAGATAGTCAGCGATAGGATAACGAAGGCGTTACCGCCGTAAAAGCACGCTACGTTTATTAAGATGCTTAGGATAGAAAAGAGCCCTGCCGGCTCCGGCTTGGTTTGATCGGATCGACTATTATCGACTTGACGGTGGTTTGGATTGGATTACGATCGCGACGATCGTTAGATTAACTATAATTATATAACAATTATCACGCTGTTTTTAGGATCATAACAAGGCACGAGCTGTTTAATAAGCCGTTAACCTTTGGATTGATATCTAGGCTTAAAAACCCTAGATTTCTACGTTGTTGTTAAGCTTTAATTCGAGCAGAACCGTTAGGATTAATCCTACGGCTCTAGGGGGGTGTGTCAGGCATTTATACCTAAATGCCCCGATATCCTGTTAGGTATATTCGCAGAGCCACGTCACACACTGCTCCGAATACGGCGGTACTTCTATTAGATATATCACAGTGTCATTTCCCCTCTTTTACCTATATATTTAATATCGTAGACTGGTACTCTTTCATAGTCTATAATAAACACAAGTCACACTTTGTACGATATTAGTGTCCTGACACCCGTTATAGCTTATAACCAGACTAGAAATCTCGAGGCTATAGAAGAATCCGCTAAGACTAAATAGGAGATAAAGGACGAGTTTAATATAGACCTAGAAATAAAGAATATAGAATATAGCGACTCTTCCCGATATTACCGTATAAGGAAATAGGTTCGTTAAATCCGCGATTAGTATTACGAGGCGTAGAATATAACCCCTCCTATCTATACGCCCGATATATCTTCCGATTTAATAGAGGTTTATAGAGGTAGTGCTAGAGGTTTTGCCGATATAAGATAGTCTATTATCACGACCGCTAAAGAGTCTGCTAGTAGAAAACCAGACTAGCTATCCGATATAAATATATATCCAATACAAGAGCTTGATTCCGATAACGACAGGTTTTAGACATATAATATCTAGGTGGATAGGATTATCTGGATAAACAGGATAGTCCAAAATAGTTAGGATTATCTGAAATAGATAGGATAGTCTAAGATGGATAAGGTAATAGGTTTACAATAGTGAAACACGTCCTATTATATTATATACGATATCGCTGTAATAAAGAAATAGGATAAGACGTTAAATCTACTATTAGCCGTGTTATACTATTAGTTTTACTACGCTAACGGAACGGAAAGAGTAAGTAGTATAATATTAATTAACTTACCTATTATAGTGATTAGAGCATGGATTTTATAAATAGTTAGTGCGTTATATACTGGTTAGTTATTTAGTGGGCCTTTAATAACTAATAAGGTACTCTATAGTGTATGATGGTATACCTTTTATAGTCACCTTTTTTTACTATTTACTATGTGATTCACCGTTTAGAATAACTATCCTAAGTACCTGACTATTTTAATATACTATTAACCCATGATAGCAAACACACTGCTTATGATATCCACTTTCTAATTATATAATATCCAGCCACCTCCTTATATCACTACTAGTTAGGGTAAGATTTAACTGTCCAGAACCCCCCTCCTCCCGGTTAGGTAGGGTCGATATAAAACCCGTATTCTAAGAAAAAAGGGCTTAGCTAGGTTATTAAGCTCTTCCTGCTATTAAGTGATAACTACGCGGCGGGTAATAGGCGCCCCTAGTTATCCTAGGAATAGTATATAAAGGTACGGAGGTAGGCCTGGATATCTTAGTTTAGCGTCTCGGGCCTTCCGTCGGTTTAAGGGTAATAAGCTATACTAAGTCGTTATTTAATCTCTACGAGTTTATAGAAGTGTTACTAGAACCTCCTGGTCTAATTAGAACCACGGTTATTAACGATTAAAAGGGGTATACTATAGAACCTAAAATAATGGTTTAGGAAGCGTTCCGCGTAGGCCTCCGCTTCCATTATTTCTATCGCTTCTAATATTACTAACTTCATTAGCCTATCTATAATCACCTATAAGAACCTCGCCCTGCCTTTGCTAGTAAGTAGCAGGTCCGTTATAAAGTCTATTACAAGGTGGCTACGAACTTCCTTTAGTACGGGTAGAGGTTTTAATAGCCCGCGCTTTATATTCCGCTATTAATTACCTCCGTTATATAGATTATAATTACGGATAAACTTCCGTATATCCTTATTTATACCGGGCTAAAAGAATTATCGGGCTATTATAGCGATTATATTCTCCTTACCCGGGTAGCCGCCGATAACAGAGTCGTGGATCGCTTATACTAAGCGTCCTCTTCGCGACGAGTCCTCTCCGGAGCTCGGAACCTAGAGACGATCCCGGAAGGTTATATATCCCGCGGGATTAAGGGAATATTCCGTAATCTATAGTCGTAGCCTAAGGGAGGGGTTAAAGCTATAAGCTCTTATAGTGATCGCGGTAAGGACTCCTTAGTACTAGGGGTTAGTTACTATAATCTTATCCTAGAGTCGTTAAAGGTTTTTATTTACTTCGAATACACGCTTAATAGATATCTTCCGTATTATCGGCTTAGGGATTAGTTTTAGGATCACGGAGTCAGGTATTAATTAAATTACCTATCCTTATTCCCGGTTATCTAAGCTATCCTTCGGGGCGCCCTATTTATAATAGGAGAGCGTATCCGCTATAAAGTTCTTAGTACCTCGGCGGTACTCTAGTATAAAGTTAAACTAGGCTAATTCACTAGCCTAGCGGCTTTACCTTTTAGTAAGGGACTATTTAGTTATAAAGTACTTAAGAGCCTTATAATCCAATAATATTATAAATTACTTATAGCTAGTTAGTTCTGCCTTCTAAGCGAGTACGTAGCTTATAATTACTAATATCTCCTTATCGTGAATAAGGTAATTATACTCCGCTAGGGTAAGCTTACGCTAGTAATACGCGACTATATAGTAATATCCTAGCTCGTCTACCTAGGATAGGATACCACCTAACGTATAGCCTGAATAATAAGTCTCTAATATAGTCTTATAGTCTAGATTCTATAACTATAGAACGGGTTCTATCTAGAAAAGTCGTTTTAGCTCCTTAAAGGTAGCGTCTTCTTCGGCCCCCTACCTAAAAAACCGATTCTTCTTTATTAGTACTAAGACGGGGGCCATAATACCTATAAAGTCGTAGATAAATGTCTAGTAGTAGTTCGCGAATCCTAAGAAACTTCGTACCCCCTTTACTAAGGTAGGGGCCTCCTAATCGCGAATAGCCTTTAACTTCTCGGGGTCGTAAAACACTCCCTTATTTACTATAACGATAAAGCCTAGGTATTTTACTATTATCACGCTAAACTTATACTTAGCCGGATCTAGGTTTAGGCTGGTATCTATAAGCCTACGTAATACTAGCCGGACCTTCGCTTTATAGTCCTTATAAGATCCGCTAAAGTAGATTAGGATATCGTCGATATATATAGTAATAAAGTCGTTAAGGAACTCTTATAAGGTCTAGTTAATATAGTATTAGAAGGTAGAGGGTACGCCGCTTAGTCCGAAAGGGTATACTAGCTACTTAAAAAGACCGAAGCGTATTCTAAAGGCTATTTTACTCTTATACCCGGGGGCTATACGGATCTTATAGAAGGCGGCGATTATATCGAGCTTTATAAACCACTTAGCACTAGCTAGGTTATATAGGGTCTCGGTGATTAGGGGAAAGGGGTAGCGATCCTGCTAGGTAATCGCGTTTAGGGCTTTATAATCGTAGTAAAAGCGTAGCCCGCCCCCTAGCTTCTTCACGAATAAGACTAACGCGGTAGCCGCTAAGCTACTAGCTCGTATAAATTCCTTATCTATCAGGTCGTTAAGCGTCTTCCGGAGTATTAGTAACTCTTCCCTTAATATACCTTAAAGGGGCCCCTATAGCAGGGTCGGCTTAAGTCTATTAGGACCTTATTTTAAGGTGATTTCGTGGTTAATACCTAGTCGGTAGTGGGGTAAGTTAGTAGCCTTATTAGGCGTAAAAGGGCGCCGAGCCTTTATAGTATATTTATAGGGATATAGTTCTAAGGGTCTATAAGTTCCTTTTTACGGAGGGCCTTATCGATATCCCGTATACTAACGGCCCGGATTAAGGCATTAAACTCGTCTCTTTCTTTTCCCTTTAATCCCCTTTTTATCCGTTATATCGTGGCCGCGAATACCGATCCTAAGACTAGCCTTACCTTATACATAGCTTGTATATCGCCTAATTCCTTTTCGCCTACTAATCGTAGGTTAATAATATTAGCGACTCTATAGTATAACCTATAATTCTTCGCGTAATATATAATATTATTATATTCTAGCCACGGTTTTCCTAGGAATATATCCTAGTCTAGTCCTTTTACTTTATAGGCGAAGACTTATTATATATAGCCGCTAATCTTAAGCTTAAACACGGCGATCCCGGCGCTAATAGCCGGCTCGGATATATCTAAGAATCCCTTTAGTAGTCGTTTTTTCTTATCGACTAATAGTAACTGAAGTCTTTAGGTAAAGGGTTTGTTTATAGTAGCGTAGTAGTTATAACTCGTGTCTATAAAAGTATATATATATCTTTCATTTACCCGCGTTAATATTAGGGCTAAGTCGCTGCTAGCTAGGTAGTTAAACGCCTCCTACTCCTACTATAAAGCGGCTATTAGCTCTAACACCTATTTCTATATTAAAGCTATTCTTTTCCCGACTCTTTATCGTCTAAACTATCCGAACTTATAGCGATATCGCTATCTTCGGCCTAGACCTTCGCTACGCGGGCGCCCTTAGCCTTCGAGCCCTTATCCCGGGACTTATAGTTTATATAGATATATCCCTTTTTCCTATACCCCTAGCACTCCCGGTTATTATAAGGTCGGTTTATAATCGTGTTAGGCTGGACCTAGTTAATCCCGCCTCTTATAACGTCTCTGTTAGCGTCTATCTCTTAGTTCCGGGTTAGATTAGGTATATACGTGTTCCTATTAGTTAGGCGTAGGCCTTCTAGCTTCTAGGCGATACCCTAGACCTCGGTAACCTAGCTTAGGTAGTTATAGGGTAACTTCGCGGTAACTAAAGCGCTACGTAGCTTTTAGCTTAGGGCTCCCTTAAGGAAAATAATCTTCGCCGAGTCTACCTACTCGCTACTACCTACTTAGGCGATCTATTTCTTTAATTTTAGTAGGAACTACGCGAAGGTTTATTCTTCGCGCTATCGGAGGGAGCGTAGCGCGAGGGCCGTATAAGGCTATTTATTCTAATCCTTATATATACGGTCTAGGTAAGTAAGGAACGATTCTGGGTCGCGGGTACCTCCCGGCCCCCCGGGCGGCGTAAAAGGCTAACACTACTTACTAAGCACTCCCTTTTAGGTATAAGTTAATATAATACTATATTTCGGCTTGGTTATTAAATAAGTGCTTATTTAGCTAAAGCTTATCGCGTATCTGCTATAACTGGGTAGCGTACTCCGTTCGCCTTCTACTAAACTTCGCGGGGTATAGGAGAGGCTTAGTATATAGCGGACGTGGCTCCTAGGGAACTTTGATTTAGGGGGGAGCAGAGGTCGCTAGGGTAGGAGGGCCTGTTACTAATTCTATAGGAGTGTTTATAGGGGCTCTTTCCGAGGGGGGCGCGAGGTTAGGGGTGGGTTATTACGGGGCCTAAACGTTCGCGAGGCCGTTCGTAAGTCGTTAGAGTAGCTCTTATTATTAAGCTATATATTCCTATAAGGGACTAAGCGTCGTATTAATAGCTTCGGTGATCCCTCTATCTATCTACTTAGCTAGCTCGGCGGGGTTTATAGGACCGCTACCGCCTAACGGGGTGTTTATATCTAGCTCTATACTAATATAGCGCGAAGGGTTCGCTAAATTCTAGCTATATAAACGCCTAGTTATAGGTTAATCGTACTAAGTAAGGCTGAATAATTATATTAGCTAGAATTAAGGAAAGGAAAGGAAAAGGTCTATAAAGAGGCGCAGGATTTACTAGGTTTATACGAATCCTCGGTAAGGGCAGCGCGAGGTCTAAGCGTCGGTTCTGTATACTGATTAGCGGTTCCGGCCTTATACCGGAACTACACTTTCGAGGGGTTAACCCGTAATATAACCTTAGGTCTATTAACCTTTTTATATACGATATAAGGCTTAGGAGCCTTATTTACTATATTATTATTATTATTATAGGTGGTATTCTAGTAGCTACCCGCACCGTTATCCTTATTACTAATAGTAGCGTTATTATTAGTATTAGTTATAGCGGCAGTCCCTATAGTGCACTAGTAGTGCCCTAGTATATAACCACGAGGCGGTTAGGTTGGTTCGAATCCGGCTAGGGGCGCGCGCAAAACGTTTTTCTTTTTATATTACCCGGCCCTATTCTCGGGTAGCCCTTATCTATCTTAGTAAGCACGATAAGGGTTAAATAGGGGGGGCCCGATAGCCCTACTCTGCCCGGCTTATAGCTAGTTGATAATAGGCGCCGGCAGCTTTACCGCTAAGGCCACACGCCCTGTATCGCTAAACTAGGGCAGGTAGGCCCTACTATTAATAGGGCTATAATAGATTAGTCGCCTATTACGTATATAGAGACGATACCGCGCTCCGGAGCGCGTAAAGATATCCTAGCGGGACCTATACGAAACATAGGAGCTACGAACCGTATATTATACTACGTATAAAGCTATTTATAGATAAAATAAAAAGCTTAAACGTGGGTCCAGGATACGTTAAATCCTAAAGATAGGGTTACTGGCTTAGGTGGAATTAAATTAATTACTAAGGGTCTATCTTAGTAATTAATAAATAAGAGGATAACAGGGACTAAGACGAAGGAATATGGAGCTTGTGTATTAGTGGCTTCGTAATACGAATAGTATTAAATACAGCGGCCGCATAGTGTCTTCGTGGCGGCCCCGCATATAGAACGAATTTATTACTACTATAAGGGGGCAGGGGTTTTTGTCTAAAGAGGTTTTCCCCCCTTCTAAAATCTAAGAGGGACTATTACCTAGGAAGGCTAGCCTAGTATTAGCTAAGCGATAACAGAGTAAGAATAAATAAATAAGCTATAGCGGCATTGCCGCCTATAGTATTATTCTTATAGTGCTTATTATTATAGGGTGAGGATAATCCGACTAGGGTAATCGGATATTCCGACTGGGGTCCTATGTTGACAGCCGGTGACACCCGCCCGGTCGCACCGCCTGTACCTAGATGCTTCCACGTACAATTCAATTGATCGTCGCGACGATACGCTCGATTGATCGTAGTGACGATACCGACGATACGCTCGATTGATCGTAGCGACGATACCGACGATACACTCACTCAATTGATCGTAGCGACGATACGCTCAATTAATCGTAGCGACGATACCGACGATACACTCAATTGATCGTAGCGACGATACCGACGATACACTCAATTGATCGTAGCGACGATACCGACGATACACTCACTCAATTGATCGTAGCGACGATACCGACGATACACTCAATTGATCGTAGCGACGATACCGACGATACACTCAATTGATCGTAGCGACGATACCGACGATACACTCACTCAATTGATCGTAGTGACGATACCGACGATACGCTCGATTGATCGTAGCGACGATACCGACGATACACTCACTCAATTGATCGTAGCGACGATACGCTCAATTGATCGTAGCGACGATACCGACGATACACTCAATTGATCGTAGCGACGATACGCTCGATTGATCGTAGCGACGATACCGACGATACACTCACTTAATTGATCGTAACGACGATACGCTTAATTGATTGTACGTGTCTGTAAGTATCTAGGTACCAAAGGAAGTATTGGCGGCTGGCGTCAGGCGTTATCACTACCGCCCCAGTCGGAATATCCGATTGCCCCAGTCGGATTATCCTCACCCTTATTATAACCACCGTTAGCACCGCTTATTATAATATTAACATCACCTTATATACTAGATTAATTAATCCTATTACTAGTATTATTATTACCCACCCTATAGGACTTTTTAATAGCCTTAGCTACCTTTCTGGCCTTTTTCTTAGCTTACTTACGAGCCGCCTTAGCGGCTTTACTCTTAATAGTAGTAACGTAAGGTATAATAACTTTTACGATATTAGTAACGGTCACGTATAAGGCACTATTATAGCACTTATATTAAGGGAGGATACTTAAGTTATAGGAGTTATTATTATTATATAAAAAACTATCTCTCTATTAGTTCTATATACTACTTTCTACTACCCGGCTACTAGGAATAAATTCGAATTCCATAACTAACTCCGAGTAGTCGATAAGAGACTTTAAGCTATATATATAGCTCTATACCGTTAGGAGGGAATTAACTTATATATATGGTTATTTAATAGTCTAACATTATAAAGTTAGATAATAACTAAAAAAGATAGAAGAAAAGAAAAATAATAAGAGTTAGGACTTAGGAAAAAGTCTTATAGATAAGTTAGGGGCTACCTATAGGTGCCTAGTAGCCCGATCTCTTATAGAAGTTCACCCTATTTATATATTATAACTTCTCTTTTTAGAAGCACTTTTTATCTTTATACATTATAAGTTATAGTTATAGGCCTTTAGTAGGTAAAGGAGTATTATATAGGTTATTTAAAGATTAGACGGTAAGTTAGGAGTTTATAGTAGAATCCCTTAAAAGGGTTATTAATAATAGTCTCTGTACTATTATAGGACCTTTATATTTATAATATTAGCCGCTTATTAGGTTTATCTTAGAATAATCCTTTTTATTAAGTAACTTTATTCTCTATAATCACGTTTATCTATATAGTATTATAGAGGGGCAGACCCGTGTTCCGGGTCAGGACGTTGGATATCACGTGACCACTCGGTCCTAGAGATCTGGTCTTGTATACGGCTATTCTTCGGAATAGACCCACTATATCTAGCTAGCTTTTCGTCCGATCTTTCACGATCATCACCTATCACCTATTATAATCATAATTTATATTATCCTTCCCTTTTTAGTTATCTAGACGATCTAGAAGAGCCGACCGTAGGCCCGCCTACCTATCTATAGCTATCTATTCCCCTGATCGGACCACTACCGACCCTTCTAGAGGCCCGGCGACTGTCTCCTCGGGACCCTTAGCTCTAGATACGGACCCGTGACGAGCCTGACCCTCCCTTCGGCTAGCCTATTAGTTGGTTATTTGTTTTGGCCCTAGCGGAGCCGTTCTGTATAGTGACGGCTTCGCCTTTCTTTAATTAGTGCTTGGAGGCGGATATAATCGGCGTAGGGGACTTTATCCTTCCCTGCGCTCGAGGGTAGTTCCGGCCTGCCTAAACGAACGGCCTATTAACGTGTGTTGGTCTTGGTCTTCATACGGTCACGGTTGTCCCTTTAAGTCTTCGGTTTTAGAGTCTTTGAGTCTTGTTTTGGATACGATATAGCTTCGGTTTCGATATAGTCTTAGTCACGATATAGCTTCGGTTTTAGATTCGGTATAGCTTCGGATACGGCACAGTTTTGATTTATCCTCTAATAGCGGCCGAAGGGCTTAGGTTAAGGCCCGGAAGAATAGCGCGTTACGTGGGCACCAGAGAAAGAGAAGGTTATAATACGAGTTTAGATTCCGGTTACGATACGTTATTAATAAAAGCAATAAAAACACTATAAATAAAAACCATAAAAATAGTTTCCCGGGGCCCGAGTCTCTGGAAGAGCGATCCCGATAATGCTTCGGAAGAGTAGAGGCTGCCTGCTTATTAATAGCCCCGACCTATCCCGACGCAGAGACTGCCTATACACTAATAGTCCTAAAGATCCGGTTCGACGGTCCCGAGTACTATAGATCCGGAAAAGCAGAGGCTGCCTGCTTATTAATAGCTATAATCTATCCCGACGCAGAGACTGTCTGTATATTAATAGTTAAATATAAAAAGGAAGATATCACGACGGCGATATCGTGGAAGGAGGAGGATAAATACCGGTGGTTAGGGTCAGAGCCGCGCGTAGGATACGTTCCTGTTCCTCTTAATCGGGTTAACCTGTTATTTTAAGGTCCTCGCGAGAGTCACGCTAAAGGCGTACAAGGCAGCCCTGGAAGAGCTATACGCTTAAAGGGCACGCGATATCTTTTTACCGTTTACTTCCTGTTTGTCTAATTAGACTAACGGTAACGTCGCTCGTGGGTAATCTAGCCCGAGCCGAAGCAGTAGTTAGAAGAGCCGCCGCCGCGGTAAAAGTACGACTCTATAGCAGAGTCAGGAAAAGAGTCCCGCCGCCCGGCACATTCCTGTTCGCCTAATTAGGTGTTATTCCTACGGTTAGGATAGTTACTATCGGCGTACGTGCCCGAAAAGCCCTGTTAGCTCTATGATCCGGAAGAGCTATGATAGCTCCGCGCTTTAGAAGAACTGGCGCGTTAAGTCCGTTAATCCCGTTATTCCGGCGCCGAGCTCCCGTGCTAGCTTTATTACGCCCAAGGCTTCGAAGAGCTCCTATGCTAGCTCCCCTGCCTCCACCGATTCCGTGGTACCGGTTCCGAAGAGTCCCCCCGCTATAGACTCCGTGACGAAGGAACCTACCGTTACCGCTACCACCGCCCCTCCTATTCCTCTGGTCTAGAGTCCTCCCGTGGACTCTATAAAGGAGACGAAGACGCCCGCTACGCTTACCGTTCCTATAGTAGAAAAGAGTCCTTCCGCCGTTCCTACCGTTCCCGTTCCGCTATAGAGCTCCTATACTAGCTCTGCCGCGCCCGCCTAGAAGAAGAGCCCTGTTAGCTCTGTGGTTCCGAAGAGTCCTTCCGTAGACTCTATGATAAGGGAACCTGCTACCGCCTCCACCGATTCCCTGGCACCGGTTCCGGTTACCGCCGCTACCGCCCTTTCCGTTCCTCTAATCCGGAGTCCTCCCGTGGACTTTACCGTTCCCGTCGATTAGTCTACCTCTGCTCCGCTTAACGACCTGCGTTTCTACCTGCCTCCGGGCTTAGAAGACGAAATATAGGCGTATATCGATAAGTATATAGTAGAGGACAAAGAAGAGGAGCGGCGATATATTATAGGCCTGCCTCCTGCTATAAAGACCGAGGATATCATTGCCGATCCGTTTATTAACCTCCTTACCCGCCTACCTAAGTAGACGGGTTTCCTTCTGCCCGATAGCTTCGAAAATCCGTATCTATAATGGTATATAGGCTATTATAGTCTATTAAGCCGGCTATAAATCGAAGAGCTATTCGGTAGCTCCTTTAAAAAGGAGGTAAAGATAGCAGAGATATAAGCTTTATAGTAGGTAATTAATATAATAGAAGCAGAGGTATAGCGAAAGCAGAGTCTCTATAAGCGTTAACGTCTTCTTTTTTTAGGTGGATTTACCTCTAGGGCCGAGGGATTTCTGATCCTGTTTTTCCTTACTATCTTCCTCCTCCCTCCACCTATTCCTCTTTTTCCCTTTTTCCCCTTTTCCCGCCTTTTTCCCTTTTTCCTTTTTCCTTTTCCTCCTTTTCCCCCCCCGCCTTTCCCTTTACCTGATTAGGGTAATAGAATCGTTTTCGGAAGCAGAAATCGTGTACGTAGAGTCCGTAGGAGCTTTTCTAGTTCCTAACAGGGGCCGTGTCTTCTAATTAACGGGGGCCACGCCGTTATTCGTGGACTCGTATCTAGGGCCGCGTCTTTCTTAAATACGCCCTGGAGCCGGATTTTTTTTTCCCGAAGCTGCTCTGTTAGCCTAATCAGGATCTATTATTTCTGCCCTTCTTCTTGTTTTTATTTGTTTTTAGGTTATTTAGAAAGCTACCCTCGAGGGGGACCTCTTTATATAGCTTTAGGGCCGATAAATATAGTCCTGCCCTCCCCCGATTCCACCCTACCCGATTTTTATTCCCTTCTTTTCTATACAAATACCCTAATCTAACCTATTCTTTATATAAAAAGCTATACGCCATAGAAGCTTCTTCGTATAGCTTTAGGGCCGATAGATAACTAGGCCCAGGGCCTAGCCTATAAGTCTATAGGAGTAACCTACCGAATTTTTAGCCTTTTCTTTTAACTATATCTTTTATAGTTTTTTACCTTTTCTTTCGCTTATAACCACGTTAGCCTAATTAGAAGAAAAGTAATTAAACGGCTCCGATTTCGATTAACTTGGCCTGCTGGTTATTAAGTTATATATGAGTTGGTTTAGTGGTACGCTTTAGATATCTTTGTTGCCTTCGAAGTAGACCACGTATTACTAATCCCGCCTACTCTTTTTGGATCTTAATCCTACCTACCGTTTTCTACCGGCAGAGTCACCATAAGCTTATCCTGCTTACTCTTTCCCTTATTTTTCCTCCTTTTCCTACTCTTTTTATTACTCTTTTTCTTCCCGATTATCTTCGTTCCTTTAATCGGCCCGAGCCTAATCTACCTGCCTATAGTTAATCCCGTTAATCCTGCTTC
The DNA here is from genome assembly GCF_042370955.1 of Sodiomyces alcalophilus JCM 7366. NCBI lineage: Eukaryota > Fungi > Ascomycota > Sordariomycetes > Glomerellales > Plectosphaerellaceae > Sodiomyces > Sodiomyces alcalophilus. The sequence continues at coordinate 4,003,119 of NW_027263535.1, read as the reverse complement.
TTCTTTCTATTCCTTTAAGCCCGGCCATAAATACTACCGCCTCAAAGAGTCCTGCCGTGATTCCTGCCTTTAATAAACCGACCTGCCTTCCTACGTGCTATGCCACGCTACCGCCGAAAAAGATCCGACCTGCGTGCTTTACGCCTACGAACTAAGAAATAGACTGCCTGCTTTAATATATATAGTGGAAAGAGATAGGTATACTCTGCGTCGCTTAGTTCTGCGTTTTACGTTATTAATCTTTTACTAGGGCCGCCGCGTTGTCTTATTCCTTATTACGGAACCGAAGAGGCCGCCGCCTGCCCTGTGTGTGTGTTTATAGTTATATCCTATATCACGGTCTTCTTAAAGACTACGCTAGGGCCGCTGCCTGTTTTACCGCCGCCTATTACTACTACCGCCGCCGCGTTACTTATTCCTATGGTCACGACCAGGAACCAAGGAAGCCGCCGCCGCCTGGCTTGCGTACGAAGGACCTGCGAGGTTACCTCTATATCTACGAGGTCACCGTCCTTCGAGCTCGCGTCTTCGAGAGACGTCTTTAGGAATACACGCGCGAGGAATAAAGGACTATTACTGGATAGGTTGCTTATGGGATGCCCTGATCAGGGTAATAGAGATATATTTAGGACGGTTATTTAGTTATTACTTATGTTTGTGATAAAATTATTAAGACCACGGGGCGTGGCTTAATAATTTAGGGCCGATTATAGAGGGGTAGACCCGTGTTCCGGGTTAGGACGTTAGATATTACGTGACTACTCGGTCCCAGAGATCTGGTCTTATATACGGCTATTCTTCGGAATAGACCCACTATATCTAGCTAGCTTTTCGTCCGATCTTTTATGATTATCACCTATCACCTATTATAATTATAATTTATATTATCCTTCCCTTTTTGGTTATCTAGATGATCTAGAAGAGCCGACCGTAGGCCCGCCTGCCTATCTATAGCTATCTGTTCCCCTGATCGGACCACTGCCGACCCTTCTAGAGGCCCGGCGACCGTCTCCTCGGGACCCTTAGCTATAGATACGGACCCGTGACAAGCCTGACCCTCCCTTCGGCTAGCCTATTGGTTGGTTGTTTGTTTTGGCCCTAGCGGAGCCGTTCTGCACAGTGACGGCTTCGCCTTTCTTTAGTATTTAGAGGAATCTTTATATTTATAAGCTTTATCCCCTTTTCTTTTATCTTATACTTTTATCTCTTATTCTTTAATACTTACTTTGGGAGTGGTGTTATTCTATAGATAGGATAAAAGAAGGTTCGTAGATTAGGCGGAATTCTTTATATAAAGGAGTGGCCGGGCTAAGGGAGTCGTTCTTTTTTATTACCTCTAGACCTCTATTACTCCTAAGGGCAGGAGTTAAAGAAAGGGGGGGTAATCTATAAAAGGCATAAAAAAGACTTATTAATTCGTGTTATAAGGCTCTAGGCTTTCTACTAGTGCTTAGTATAAGCCTATCGCGTAAGCTATAGAGGCCTCTTATAAAGAGGTTCTAGAGGCTTATATACTAATTACTAGGTAGCTTTATATTTAAAGAAGGCTTATCGTGTATTTAGAATATAAAAGCTAGCTTAGAGTATATAGAGGCTTTATACTAAGGTTACCTTATTTATAAAGGTCCTTTAGCTACTCTAAGAGGAGATTATATACCTAATATCTTCCTATTAGGTGGCACCCAGAGGTCTATAAGTAAGGACCTCTATACCTATATGTTCTTTAAAGAACTTAACGAATAATCTTAGTATAGTACCCCCTCCCTTAGTCTACTAGTAAACCTCCTTATTTATCTTATAATAGCTTCCTTTACTCCTTACTTAAATCCTATAATATATTAAAGGAACCGGGTGATTATAGCAATTAAACCGATTAAACCCATTCAACTCAGTGACTGGGCAGACCTTTATAAAGGACCTGGGCAGTTATTTAAGCAATTAGATAGACCTTTCTAAAGGCCCGGATTAATAGATTGGATGGAGCGATTTAATAGATTGATTCTAATGGATTTTAATCGATTTACTCGGTTATTTTAGGCCGATTTATTAAGTTATTTTGGATTAATTTTGACTATTCTAAAGGGAGCTCTTTTGCTTCTTTTGCTCCCAAGGGCAGGAGCATACGAGAGGGAGCGCTATATCACGGGCACGAATCCGTAAGCGATACACTTATCTAATCGGATTTATATTTTAAATACGTGGCCTCCGATCCCCTCTTTAGGAGGAGGCCAGAGTTTAATTTTCACCTTATTAACACCCCCCTATAGAGGTGATTTCTGTGTACCTTTGCCCTGTGATACTCCTCTTTGACTCCGCGCGCGATACCTCCTAATAACCCACTAGGAGGCGTATCGTCGCGGCGCCCTGCTCGCGTATAATATAACCTGCGTTAGCTATATGCTTAACGAATTTAATAGCGGTGGCGGGGAGCTAAGAAGGTTAGTCGCGATATCCTAGATAAAGAATTATAAGGAACTTACCGGGCGGTCTATACAGGATCTAACGGCGTATTTATAGTATTTCGGCTTACTACGGGCCGCGCCGGGCCTAGATTAGTGACAGTATATCTAGTTAAGCTTCTTCTTAATACTGGTAATACGATTAGCGTAAGGGCAGTAAAAGGCCTTATAGGGGCGGCCGGGGGAATAAACTAGACCGCGTTATCGCTTATAAGACAATACAGCCTACCGAAGAGTTACTAAGATCCTTGTGTAACGAAAGGAAAGTCCGCAGACTTTAGTTAAGGAAAAGGTATTACAGAAAAGGCTTAATAGCTTAGTATCATAGAGTAATCGCAGTATATTCGTTAACTAAGCGCTGACTTTAAACCAAGACTTGAACTTAAAGGATTAGACTGGTCTCTTAATGCCTATACAGAGATAGGTTCGCATCGGTAGTCCGTGCGCGGCTATCGGTCCGACTATATACCAATAGGTCTGCGATTATCTTATTATACTGGCCCCCGCCCCCCCCCCCCCCCCCCTTTAACGAGTCTGGTCCCGTAGACTCGTATTATCGTGATGTCTTGAATTACGCGTTTATCGTAATCAATTATCTCTATCTAGTTCTATACGAGCCCTTGTTAAAAACCCGGAGGAAAAGAGAGTAGCCGCTCTTTTATTTACCTGTTTATTAGCGTTTTATCGCCGATTATATGCCTTATGATTTATCCGAATATTATTATAGAAACTCCGCGATGCTTATTATTGCCTATAGTTATCTAACCTTTCACGGATATTTTTGATAAATTGGGCTATAAGTAGTAGGCTGTACGCGCGGAAGAGAGGAAAATCAAGCAAATAGCTGTTAAATTCGTAGATCCGTAGGATTACTGCTTGTTACGCAAACGCGTAGTTATGTGTAAAGAACTGACTTCTAGGATTTCTTCCTGGATCCGGGGCTAGCAAAAGACCCAAAAAGATTGGGTGGCGACTATTACGTCAACAGCCTACGCGACGGTTATCACGCCACGTTATTAGCTTAAGGAATAACCAAGATATCGTATTTACGATACCTAGTATATTTATATAATATATAGCATAAGCCAAGTATATAAATACGTATAATACGTATAGTATTATAGTATAGGTTAAGCTGGTTATAAAGTAGACGTCTAGTTATATAGCTATAACTATATACTGTTTATTTTGACTTAGATATTATACTTATTATTATTATAATTATTACTTATTACAAGTATAATATCAACAAATTTAATTATTCGGCCTCACTCTATAAACAACCTTTTATTATTATTATTATTATTCTCTTACTCCGCTACCCTAACTGATCTAGGAGCCCGGCTTAGGCTATACAGTCCTTCTTAGCTGGTTATAGGGGGGAAAAACCCGTGCGGGTAGAAAAACCCTTATACTCTCCTTATTAGGATCGGTGCCGCGTCGGGGCCTCAGCGGTTCCGGTAGTAACTCGATACGCATCTAGATCACACCTCTAGTCTAGTAGCTAACAGGAAAATAGCAGGCTAGGGATCGGGTTAGCCTAGGGTACGGTATACTATACAGGGGGCTAAAAGAGGGCTAAAGCGGCTCCGCTTTCCGGGAGTCCTCCCTATATTAGGGTAGCCGGCTTTATTTACACCTTTCTTTTAGACGGGGGGGTTTAGCAGGAGCTCCTGCCTTTATTATATATACCTACCGAATTCGGCAGCCTTCTATAACTATAGTTAGGTTAATTAAAATAATTAAGGGCCTCCGCCCTTCTTCTTATTTTCCCTCCTTTAACCCTCTTATTATAATATTATAGGTTTTCCTTTAAGCTGCCCGCCCCTCTAATTCCGTCCTCGTTCCCGGCCCTATACCGTAGCTACTAATAATACGCGTTTAACGCCTTATAGATAGATAGGGTCTTTTTATTTCTCGATATCGTTTATTTATAAGTGGTAGCGCGGGCAGGACGCCGGTAGTCTAAGGGCGGGCTAATAACGTAAATTATAGTTAATTATATTATAATAATTAAGTTAATTAGTCTAAGTCCGTTACTATAAGTAAAGGGGTACCACGGGGGGCGCGTATTAGTTTAGGTCGGCGCTAACTATTTCTAAGATACCTCCTAAATAAAAGCCGGCTAAAAAAAAGAATAAGGCGCGATACTATAATACCGGCGCTATATAGGTCCTGCTATAGGTATTCCTAGGGGCGCCTTTAGGGTGCCGAAGTAATACCGATAAATAGCCGATTCTAACTTTAAGTAGATATCTTAGGTATACTAAACGCCTCGGGGGCGATAAGCCCGAGCATATAAAAGTATATACTAATACTATTAAAAAGGGAGCAGTATACTATTAGTATACTAATAATTATCGGACTTATAAGGATATAAATCGGTCTTATAGTAGTATCTCGGTAATACCAGGGCGGTAATAGCAGGGTTCTAATATTTAGTATAGGTTCCGGCTATAGCCCTAAAGCATTAGTAGCGGGTTCTTAAACGTTACCGGGAGCTTATAGCGGCTATTAGCGAGGGTAAAGACGGGGCGGTTATAAGTCGTGTCCCTAGGGGTACCGAAACTATACCGCGCTAACGTTAAGTAGGCTCGGGGTTAGCTTATAGTAGCGGAAGCGTCCTTTAAGCGCGCCGCTAGGCGTGCTCGCCCTGCTAGTCACCGCCGTTATAAAGACGCTATATTAGATAGTCTAGAGCGTTATCTAAAAAGGCTAAAGGGAATAATCGCTATCCTATTAAAGGAGGCTATAAGTCCCTTAGCGGTCTTTTAATAGTCTCTTAGCAGTATAGTAATACTAATATAATAGGATAAGGATATAAGTATATTACTAATAGCGATAATACCTCCGGTAATAAGGATAAGGAGGGAAATAGCGAGACTAAGGCTAAGTAAAGGATAGATACCGCTATAATACGCCCCTTCGGTGCCGCCAGGGTCCTAGCTTATAAGGCCCTAGAGTAAATAGAAGAGTCTTAGTTAGGTACTATCTCTATTTCGTATATCTTATACCAGGGCAGTCCTATTATAGGGTCTTAGCTATATAATTCCTTATAATTTCTAGGGCAAGGCGGAAATCGTTTAGGCGACTAAGGCGTATAAACTATTTCGCGATTACTTTTACCTTTTCGGGGTGATTTAGGGTATTAAAGAGGTCCCCCCTAATTAAAATCGGTCTTTTTACGGTATTATAAAGGTCCTACCGTGACTCCGGAGTGGTATCTTAACACTATAAGATAATATATTCGGCTATCTCTGCCCCTCCGTCTCCGTAAGGGCACTAGGCGTAGGCGAAACCGGGAACCCTCGCTCTAAAAAGGAAGGCCCTAAGGCCTAGTTTCTCGGAGCGGATCTAGGTAAGGATAAAGCTTTATGGCTTTAGGAGACCTTTATATCTCTAAAGGTCTCTTTTTTAGGGATTTCGGCTTAGTACCGCCGCGGCGTAAGTCGGGTTCTATATAGGCCCTATATCTCTCTACCTCCTTTTCTATTCCTCTTAGAGGGCGGTATCTGGGTTACTATTATTTATCTAGTTTTAGGCAGTAAAGGATTAAACGGGCTAGGTAAGTGCTTATCGGGCGATATAATAACGCCTTAATACCGCTAGTACTCTTATCGCGGCTTAGGTGCTAGCTAGAGTAAGTCCCTTAGTTCCGGTATTTTAGTAATTAAGGGCTCTCTTAGCGGCGAGGCGGGTAAGATATAAATTAAGGGGGGGGATATACGTCTTTTTCTCTAGGATCCGGATCGTCGTGGCCTTATAGGCTCCCGTAATAGTTTTAAGGCATTTATTCTAGGCTAAGCTAAGAGCTATAGCGAGGCCGCGGCGGGGCCTATTAGTGATTCTATAAAAGGTAGGGGCGTAGTAAGAGATAGCTATATAGATTACGTTAATATAAAAGCGCTAGGCGTCGGCGAAGCTATAGCCCTAAGCTACCGCGGTAAGCCGGGTTAGGGCGTAGTTCTATATCGCTAGTTTACCCTAGATCTCCTTCCTATACTATAAGAAGTTTAGTTTTTAGTCTAACTATACCCTAAGGAACCTAGTTTTTATTAAGGGGGGGACCGGTATAATACTAAGGTGGAGAGGCATTAAGGATAGGGAGTAGGACTTCGTAAAGGGTATAAAAACGTATTTTAAGGGCTTAAATTAAAGGCCGCTTACCCGGGACTAGGCCTTATATATTTACTAAGCAGAGGTAAGACGGTACCGTGTCTAAGCCTTTATACGGCTAAAGGCGTTAATATTCGTGTTATTAATAAAGCTAATAATAGTGGTTCTTATAGCGTATTCGAGCTCTTCGTATAAGGTAGAGATATATAGAATAAAGAGGATTAGGGGGACCGGGGACCCTTATAGTACGCTAGCGCGGAGGGGCCATGGGGATACCGCCTAGCCGTTAAAAAGGAGGTGGACTATTTAGTCTTAGAGGAAGCTGCCGGTTAGCTAGACGGCCTAGTCTAGGAATCCTTTATATTTAAGAGATATAAAAAGCTTAGCGTGGGGGATAGTATTAAAGGCCCTATATATATCTAGCTAGAGTATCGCGGGGGCACCGCCTAAGGCCTAGGCGGCCCTAACGGCCTTTATCGCGCGCTAAATAGCTATATCCGTGTTATGCCTAGGCCTGTTTCCTATTTAGCTACTAGGGAGTAGTCGATATTCTTCTATTATGGCTATAAATCGGTCCGCTATAATACCTTCGAGTAGTTTTTTGATCGTGTTAAGGAGGGAAATCGGCCTTTAGCCTTTAGCTATCTTATAGTCGCTTTATAGGCGGCCCTTTTTTTCGGATAATTATAACGGTAGCGGTACGGTAATAGCGCGGGAAGTAGCTTAGGGATAGGCAGGCTAAAAGGATTATAGCTAGGACCTAGTATAAGGCCGGGCCGTAGGCTTTTAGGAGACCTGCTAGGAAGGCGTCCGGGCCGGGTACGGCCTATAACTTAGTCTAGCGGAGGCGGCCTTAGATATCCGCTATAATAACGCTCTGCTTTATATCCTACCTAAAGGGGTACTCTTGCCTTAGGGGCCTAGGATCTAAGTCTCCGGGAGGGGGGAAGAACTTAGTGTATAGGATATTTGCTTTCTTATTATAGGAGGTCGCTAGGTTACCTTAGTCGCGGTATAGCGGCGGTATAGTCGGGGGCCCGGGTAACTAATATCCTTTAGTTCGGGCCTATCTTTAAAGCCTTTAGAGGAGCCCGTTATTCGCTTAGGTTAAGTAAAGGAGGTAGCGTTAATACTACCTTTTCGCTACCACTATAGCCTTATCGCGGCGGAGCTCGGCCTGCCTATACTCTTCCTACCTATTCCGTGATTTCCTCGCTATATACCGCCTATATAGTCTACGCGCTTCTTAGGTCAGGGACGTTAACTTATTAGTCTACCACGGGCAGGGTAGGCGGCCAGGGGGGCCTATTCGGCGTCGCGGGGCCGTCTAGTTAGCGATAATAGTAAGGTCTTAGGTTAGCTAGTTAAGGGCCCTATTAATATCGGAGGGCGATATTATGGGGCCTAGTTATATAAGGATCCTAGTTACTACCTAGCAGGTAAAGGAAGGTATAAATTCCTTTTAGACCTAGCGTAGGCGGTTAGAGGGCTATAGCAGGGCTATATCGGTGGGGCGGTCCTTATTAAGGTAAATAATCACGGTTTAGGAGAGATAGTCTAATCCGATAACCTCGTTATCTAAGCTATCGTAGCTATAGCGGAGCCTCTAGGACGCTTAGATAAGGTCGATAATACTTAGCTATTAGCCGGGTCTATATTAGGTGGTTATACTAGGGGAGGGAATAAGGTCGAGGTTTTAGCGGGTAGTTAGCTTTAGAAGGGTACTAGACCTAGGATAGAATCGGGGATAGTTAGCCTAAAGGGGATAGTAGAGGTTAAAGCCTCCGAGGAGGATATAGCGGCCCCCGGGGGGGGGGGGGGGGGGGGGGGGGGG
>NW_027263535.1:3977119-3994341 GCF_042370955.1 Sodiomyces alcalophilus JCM 7366 | reverse complement strand
GGGGGGGGGGGGGGGGGCCTATAAGGTTAGTGGTTAAAGGGGTATATTATAGAGTTATAGCAGATTAGTACTTCTTAGAGGAGATTAACTAAATCGTGACGGCCTAGTCGCCTATGCTAAAGGTGACCGGGTAGGAGTCCTAGTAAGCCTACTATATCTATATACTTAGGGGGTATCGCTTATAGATATAGAGTAGGGCCCTACTACCTCCTTAAATTAGGAGGTATAGGGCCCTACTTAGGGCTTTTAGTCCCTTCGTAAAGGGGTTAAGCCCTGGCTCTTAGATAGCTATAACGTTATACTCGGTATAGGCCCGAAGCAGGAGCTCTGCCCGGGCCTATTTAGCTCCTATATTCTAGGATAGGACACGGAGCTTTATTATCTAAGGGGGGAGGGGTTTAGGGCCGATCTAGCCGGTACGGCCTCCTAAGTATCTCGGGTCAGGGTCGGGTCGGTCCCGCGGGGGATAAGAAAAGGCTCTGGGGGCCTAGAGGCTAGAGGGTGTTTACGGGGTCGCTTTAGCGGGTAACCATAACTATAGCGGATAGGGGCGGCTTATAATAGGGTAAGGGAGTGTTATAGGTTTGTGTGAGGAGTAAAGAGAGTCGTTAAGACTATAATAAGAATAGGTCACGAAGCTGACCTTAGGGGGGGAATAATTATAAGATTATTCGTTAAGCCCCTTTAACTCTGGACTTAACGGGAAACACCCTAATTAAGGACTAGTGACTATCCTCCTTAGGATCGGTATATAATAACCTAAGGCTCTAAGATAATAGGTCTTAGGCTAGCTTAATAGTCCTAAAATATAACTCGGTCCTAAATATCTCCTAGGGTTAACCTTAGGTCCGGTTCCAGGTTCCTAACGTATTCCTTACCGCCTCTAAGTCCTATCCGATTCCCTTAAATAGCATATCCCTGATATCACGCCCCTCCTTCTAAGGCTCCTGTCTATAGGAGCCGGTGACCGTTGCTGGTCTGGTCTGTCCGTTAATCTATCCCGACCTGGGGATAGATAGACCGGCCTAAACTCCACCTATCGGGGCTACTAACTCCCTCCTTATCTACCCGAACTAAACTAAATGTCCCTATTAACCTAGCCTAACCTTCCTCTAATTAATCCCGTCCTCCTCGTATAGTATAACCGTAGTCTTTAGAAACCGAGAGGCCCCGTTATCTTTAGATAAAGCATAACTCCCCTAGGTCCCCTTTATTTATTACCCTTACTACGACTATACCCTAATAAAGCCCCGAGCGCTCTAACCGGGGCCTTTCCAATAAAGGGCTTTAGTCGGAATAAACCATACTTCTAAAAGCAGGTATTATACTAGTAAATAGTAGCACTTATAGATAGTGAATCGTAGTCTTTATTACTTCGGTAATCCTCTAAGACTCCTTTTATCCACTCCTTTTATACTATCACTATTATTAAGGTAACCTAGGATACCTATATAAAGGGCCTATCTTAAATAAGGTCCGTCACGTAGTCCTAAATAATAAAAGAACTTACCCTATTTCCTTTATCGCCCTCTCGCGGCTTATCTAGCTTAAGGCCGGGTAATACTAAGGCGTGATATCCATCGTGATATTAATAATAATAAAGCCTATCCGTAGACGCGTGCATTATAATAGCACCCTAGGCGCGTTCTTTATTAATAACCGTATCGTAGAATCCTATAATAGGTAGTTATATCTAGGTGAAAAGGGAAGGAATAATATAAGTAGGGCCTATATTAGGTTATACGACTATTCTAATATAGAACTTTTCTTATCTACCTAACTTATCTTATTATTTTTTTCTTTTCCTTACCCTTTTTTATTTACCTATTTATAATAATAATAACCGTATCGCTATTATAGTAAGTCGTTTATCCTTATCTATATCGAGGGTATTAACTTATCCTATCGGCTCCTTATTAGGGTATATATTATCTCTACGCGGTATCTTGTATTATTTTAGTCGCGTATAAGAGCGTGGCCGGCTTAGGACTTGGCTAATATCGTGGCAGATTATTATTATTATTAGCACTATCACTATTATTATTATATAAGTATTACGCCCCCTTCGCGTAGACCCTAGGTTGACTTATAGTATTAAAGCAGACTATTATTATATAATAGCGCCCCTAGCTTTGATTAAGAAGTATAAAAAGTCCGGCGCGGCCGGTAAACCTAAGAAGTCCGGTAAGGCCGGTATAAAGTCCGACGCGGTCGGCACTAAGTCTACTAAGGTAGCACCTAAGGTTATCGATAAGGGGATAACTAAGACCGCTAGGAAGAAGGCATAGCGGGCCGCTAAGAGGGCTTAGGCTAAGGCTAAGGCCGTGGCTATAGCGGCTGCTTTTAAGTAGTAGTAGTAGTAGTAGTAGTAGTAGTCTGACTCTTTATCGGACTTATTATCGGATTCGTCCTCGGATTTATTATCTTCTTCCTCCTTAGAGGACGAAGCTATCGAGTAGCCGGGTACGGCGGCTGCTTTAGCTAAATAAGCTATATTAGTCGGGATTATTAAGAAGCCGGCTATTACGGCTACTCTGGTCACTAAGTCGACCGACCCTTTTTTTTAGGGCGTGATAATTCGTTATAGGGTGCTCTTAAGCCCCTTAGTGACCTAGAGGGCGTCCTTAACTATACTGGTTGGGATATCGTTATAAGCGGTGGTGCCGATAGAGCCACCCTCTTTAATAATAAGGAAACTGACTCTAATAGGTCGTTATTATCGGAGTTCGCTCTATCTATAACTAGGTCTAGCGATAGACCCTGGGACTTTAGTAATAGCGATAGCGTTAAAATACCGGTATACCCTATTATTTTAGTTAGGTCAGGCCTAAAGCTTCGTGCTACTTATAGGTGGTACGCCTATATACTAGGTTCCTTAGTATTACGTGGCGATAGCGTTACTAGTCCTATTACTATACGGCCCTGCCGCGGTAGTAAGGTATCTAATCAATGCTATTACTATTATAATAGTAATAGTCGCGACTATAAGTTAGTATGTTTATATAGCTATAGTCCCTTTTACTTTAACCGCTCCTAAGGTTACTAACTGGATATATAGCTTGTGTTATAGGCGGAGCGGGTAGCTAAGAAGCTATAGAAGATATTAGTGGCGGCTATACGGGGCGGTAATAGTCTAGACGACTAGGCGTCTATAAGTTAGTCCTATATCCTTATAAGGAGCACCGCTAATATATATAAGCGCCGGGCCTATCAGGTCTAAACTAAGTTACGTCGGGCCCTTAAGGCTATAAAAAAATACGTCCAGGATAATAAGAGGTTCGACCCTATAGCGCGTTATCGCTAGGAGGAGGAAGAGGAGGCTAAGCGTAAGAGGCGCGATACTCCTGTTTATACGGAGCGCTACCTTACTATTATTACCCGCCGCTTAGGCTAGTTAGTTAAATAAACTTCGAAGTTAGCCGGTCTTCGGGAAAAAGCCGGCTATAAATAATAAATAAGGATTGCTTGCGGTGGTTATTAGAGTCGGGGTAAGGGGAGTTTAGGGGGGGCTTAGGGCGTTAGCGTTTAGTTTAGTTTTTTTTTTTTTTTCTATTTCTTTTATTTACTTCCCTAGACCTGAATAAGAAAAGTCCCGCGGGACATTAACGATACTATTAACTAGTTCTATTCTTTTGACTATAATACTCCTTAATAAGCGTGTCGGGGAGGTGCCTTTATGGTTCCTAAGTATTATATTTATATTTATACCCGGCCTACTTAATAAGGTATTCGCGCCTATTCCTGTTATAGTAATAAGCCAGGACTTCCTCTACCTTATATTTATCCGACTCCTATAGTTCGACCTTAATATCCCCGGGTATAGGCGACCTACTATCCTAAGACCTTTATAGTTTAAGGAGCGAGATTAGGAAAACGTTATAAATCTTTATTAACTCTAGGAGCTATAGCTTATAGGTAAGCCTATACTAGCCTATTACGGAGGTAATCTTATAGGGGCCGAGGAACTTATCTAATAGTTTCTTATTAGGGCGATATTACTTAATATTCTTCGAGGATAGTAGTATATAATCGCTAATCTTAAAACGCTAGGCCGCCTAGCCGGCGTTATAGTACTGTTTATAGGTGGTTTAGGCTTTCCTAATAAGGACCTTTATAGCCCTATGATTCGATATAAGGTGCTTTACCCTTTACTTAGCTATAGCGGTATAAACCTCGCCCGACTTATATATCTATATATCGTATAGTCCGCGTAGGTTAAAACCTATTAGTATATTAGAGGGGGTTTACTGGATAGCTAAATGCTATACGGTATTGTAGGTAAACTAGGCCAGGGATAGCTAGTTAACCTAATCGTCTTATTATAGGGTACCGAATACCTATAGGAAGTGCTCTAAGTTCTGGTTCTATCGTTCTATCTATCTATCCGTCTAGGGGTGGAACGCGGTTAATAACCGCCGCTTAACGCTTAGGAGGCTATATAGGGTGGTTTAGAACTTACTAGTAAATAGGCCCTCGGTCCGAAACGATACTATTAGGTAGGCCGTAGATACTAAAAACGTGCACTTATAGGATACTAGCGAGGCCTTTAGCTATTAAAAAGCTGCTATAAGGGATATAGATCGCGTACTTAGTGAATTAATATACTATAACTAGGATAGAATTCCTTTTCTTCCCCTATAAGGTTATAGGGGGGAGGCCTATCACGAAGTCTATTAAGATCTCTTAGAATAGCTATTCGGGTACGGGTAAAGGTGCTAGGTACCTAAAGGGCTTATGCTAGCATGGCTTAGTCCTCTAATAGATGCTATACGTAGGCACGAACTTCTTAACGTCTTATAAGGGGTATTCTTAGTGGTAGGACTCGGAAATCCTCTTAATAGTCCGACCTAACCTATAATAGGCCGTAGTAGGCGCGTTATAAAATACCTAAAGGACCTTATCGTGTAAACCTAACTAGTTTAGTATAAAGAGGCGGTCCTTAAAGTAGACCGCACCTTAACTATTCTAGGACTATAGGTCCGTTAAGTAATTCTTCGATACTAAGGAGATATAAAAGGGATTATCCTCTTAGGCGAAGATAATCTTATCCTTTAGGCTAGATAGAGCTAAGGGCTTAGGTATACCTCGGGCCCTTATAAGGCTAATAACGAACTTCTTAGTAAATCCCTTAATAGGCTTTTACCGCTCCGCTTTAAGATCCGCCTAATCTATAACGAGCTACGGCTTCCGTAAAAGCCTATCTACGGGGTTCTAAACGCCCGGATAGTAATAAATCTTAAAATTAAAGCTTAATAGCTCCTTTAGCTAATAGGCGTGTTATGGTTTAATTCGGGGCTTATTTAGTAGATACCGGTGGTTTAAGTGGTTAGTTAGTACCTTTACTAGGGTCTAACTATACGCTAAATAATAGCGCTATTACTGGAACGCTTTAATAATCGCTATTAGCTTAGTATTTAGTATCGGATAGTTTAGTTCGGGTCCCCTTAGCTTCCTAGATAGCAACGCTACGGGTTACTAGGTATGGTCCTTATACTAGCTAATTATAGCGCCTAGTACGAAGTTAGACGCGTCGGGTTCTACACGAATAGGTAAGGCCAGAGCATTAAAAAAATTACATTACATTACATTACATTACATGTAATTTGTAATGTAATTTTGTAATGTTAGGAGAAAAATTACAGTTTTTATTATATACTTTCTATATATATTAGATACTATATACTAGCTATATAACAATATATTATATATACTATAGCCTATTATAGTTATTAAAGCTTAAGTCTATAAATATATACTATATATATATCTAGGTTAACTATCTTAATAAATTCCTTTACTAATATCTATATAGCTTTATATTTAGATAAAATATAATAGGTATATATATATTATAGATAAATTAGATAAAGTATAAAATATAGACTAATATATCCCTAAAACTCCTTAACTCCTTATATATATATATATATATATATATAATATATATATATATATATGTACATATAACTAAATCTAGTTATATATATCCTCGTCATCAACTATAAAACTAGACGCTGCTGCTATTTCAGCTTCTTCTTCTTCTTCTTTCTGTGTATATAAGTCCTCTTCTAGCCCATAGTCGAATAGGTCGTTATACATCTTCGTTCCTATACTATCTTTGAATTCCCAATTCTTTAGTAGAACTAGTTCTTTTCGAGTACTGGCTTTAAGAGACGTTCGACGCTTAGATATAATATTACCCGAGGTATTAAAATTACCCTCGATAGCAGCTGTCGTAGCCGGGATTGCTAGATATCGACGGGCTATAATTGAGAGTATAGGATACTTCTCTTCGTTACTAGCCCACCACTCTAGAGGATCGATCTAAATTAAAGGTATATATTAGTACTTAAGTTATAAAAGGTATAGTAGCTAAGGATTATATATACCTTATCCATAGCTTAAGTGTCTTCTATATAGGTAGCTATTTCGTCGACTCGAGCCTTTTGATTTATTTGCTTTGACTGTACAGGGAAAAGATCGTCTAGTCCCATTATACTAGGCTTAGGCCTAGGATTATTATAAGGAAGTTTTCCCTTAGTTGTAGCTGCCCGTATCTCGATATTAAAATTAGTTCGCCGAATCGAATTATCTCTTTACGAATCAGAACTATCCGAGTCTAAAGCGCTAGATAATAAATCGACTATCTCGATTCGTTTATTCGAATAGCCTAGTTTAAAATCGACCTTATTATCCTTCTTCTATTTATTAATAATTTCTCTTCGTAGGCTAGATAATATAAATTAGCTTTAATTATTAACTGCTTATTAATAACTAGTTTATAATACTTATACTTACGTATTGTATTCTTCCTCGAGCTCCTCGTATATCTGTTGCTTAAAGGCGAAAAGATCAAAGGTACCAATATTCGCATCTCGAAATAAAAACGAGTAGTTAAATCGTGGATCTAGGATAACACTAAATATATAAGGTCGGAAGACCTTATAATTCGAAGAGGAAATACGGCGGGGTATATATTTTTCTAGCTTAGTAAGGCCGGCCTTAATAGCTTGTATAAAACTTTTTGCATAAGGGTTTAGGCCTTTTCCACTCTATATATATATATATATATTAGTATATAACTACAATAGTTAATATAGTATATATAAGAAAAGGGAACTAACCTCGTCGACCTGATTATAGTTACTTTGGTGGAGTTCTAATTCATCTTCTAGGCCCCTATAGATTCTACCTGTTAAAGGTAGAACTAAATTACTTGTGATAGATGACTGTGACTGTAGCCTTATTGTAGCTGGATAAAGAGTATAGAGTATATCGCGTAGATATACTAGCTGAAGCCATTGATTTTGAGTTGGGAAACTAGTTCGAATAATCGGATTATTAGTGTTTTTATATAAAATGAATAAAGCAGGCCGTAAGTCGATTGCCGTATGTAGCATAAGATATACAGAGTTCCATCGTGTATCGTTACCTAGTATGATAGTATTAGTATATATACTATAGTTATATAAGATTATTATAATTAGTAGAGTCTTATTACGTACACAGAGGTATTTTTGTTCGGTTATCGTTGCTTGCTATTAAGCCTTTGGTTTTCGCAATAGAAAGAGCGTCTTTGAATTCACTTTGAAGCTTACTATTATTCTTAAGAGTAATAATAAGCTTCTTCAAAACCCCTAGAATACCTATTATTATTTAAGTACGTATATATTAAAAAAAGGTAATATATATATATATATATATATATATACATATATATATATATAGCTTATAAACTTACTATTCATTAAAGACTGAACCTTTCGTCGTTGATCGTCAGTGAGAACTTCAAGCGTATGACTGCTGACTATAGATAGATTTCGGAACTCTAAAACCTCGTTATCCTTCGTACTAAATACTGTAAAGTTATTTATAATATCGTTTGCAACGAGATTATAAATATGATAAATGCAACGAATATCGAAAAACTGTAGATTCTTTTGTTTTTGTTGTGTAATAATGCTTTGTAGAAAGGTATTATTATTACTTCCGTTATCCCGCGTGATACTAGAGTTATATTAGTATATAATATATATATAAGAGTATATAAAAGGGGGTTATAATACCTTAAAATAGAATTATAAGATAGCTTATACTAGTCTATAATCTCTTAATTAAATACGTCGAGGATACTAATACCAGAGTGTGTGTCTTATAGCTCTTTAAATCCTAGTTAATAGTATTAGTATATATATAAATATATATATAGATATATATATATATATTAAGAGGTCTTACTAATAACAAAATACTCTAAAACAAACCTCGGGCTAATATAGTTACAAATCACGCCTAGGTAGTTCTTCGAGTCGATCGACGTCTAAATATTAAGTTAAATTAATACTTGTGTATAGTGTTTTATATCCTCTGCGATCTTATATATAATAGTATCTAGCTTCGAATCGAATATCTATTAAATAGCTATCGCGAGCTTAGAATAATATAGCTTTAGTCCCTGCCTGTATTATAGTTAATTAGTAAAAGTAATATATATATATATATATATATATATATCTATATATATCTTTATAGTGTAGTGGTGGTACACCTGGTACATAGTCAGAGGACCGGGTCGGTTCGAATCCGGCTAGAGGCGCACGTAAAAGAGGAACCCCTTTTCCTTTTTTGCGCTACTCGGATCCTGTTCTGGGGGGCCCTTATCTGCCTTAGCACGTACGATAAGGGTTAAACAGGGGGCCCGTTAGACCCACCTTCCGCCCGGCTTCGTTAGTCGTTAATAGGTGCCACGGGGGAGTTAGTCGCCCTACCGTGGAAATAAGAAGACGGTATCGCGCTATCCCTAAGCGTATAGGTTAAAAATACACGGCGTCTCTTCCACGATACGGAAGCAGCCTCTTACGCTGTTACGTAAGCGTTCTGCGTGGGCATATAGCCCGCGTTAGCCCGGCCTATAGCTATAGAAAGAGCAGGGAAGCTTAGGAGCTTTAAACCCTAGGAAGTGTATATATAAGTCGCCTATAGTGGGCCCATAGGGTTAGCCCTAGGGCACACAGAAGGCGCACAAAACAAACCGAGATAATCACGCGCGCGCCGTTAATTACGCACGTAGTCGGCTTTAAAGCCGCTACGGGCAAAACGCCACCGGCTTCCTAGAATAGAAGCCACGAGTTTCGAATATATATTAAGTCAGCAACAGGGCCCCCGCGGTACCCGTATAAGGCAGTAATCCTAAAAAGAGGAGGGTATAGGGGTTTTTATCTAAGTCTTATACTAGTTCCCTAAGTCTTATACTACGGTTTTCCACCCTATAGGTATCTAAGAAGGACCGTATAGTCAGAATTCTGGCTCTTAGTATATATATAGGATAGCGGAGTAAGAACTAATAAATAAATAAATAAATATATATATATATATATATATAAAGAGAGAAAGAGAGGGGGGGGGGGGTAATATTAAGTGTATATATCTTATATATTATAATATTATAATAGATCTCTAAACGACTCCGAGGAGACCGATTAAAACAAAAGATTATTATCGATTATAAAATAAATAACCTTGCGAAGAGCGATAGAATTATCAAAACCAATAATAGTATTCTAGCGAGGACGTTTATTAAAATAACCAGTTATATCCGATGGCTGACTAGGGCCCTCTGAATCAGAGGTTCGAATATTATTAACTATATAAGGTTAGTATTAGTTATATAACTATACTTAAGTATAATATAATATATTAAATATAGTATAACCCATATATAGCTTTAGTAGCTTCTTCAGCCTCTGATATAGCTATATAACAATGCTTATTCTGATAGTGTTGGACAGCATTCGTAGCCTGAAATCGCTTGGCTTTAACTATAACTATATGATTACAGTTCGGCATCTGGCATTTAAGGTAAATTCGACGTTCGTAGCTAGGATTAATAGGTGCTACTTCTGCCTTAAAAAGCCCCTTAACTAGTATATATACTTTACTAGGCTTCCATACCCAAATAGGGTTATTTTCCTTATCCTCGGCAAATCTTCTAGCAGGGGGGGTCATCGTGACTCTTATATTCAATGGCGTATTAAACGTAGCCCTAGTATTCGAAGGTGTATCGAACTGTTGAGCCTCGGACGTCGAACTAGTAACAGAAGCCGCATAAGTGTCCTGAGAGTCCATTTTCTAAGTGTAAAAGGTTAGAAAATCAAAGAGATTATAAGTATAGTAACTTATTTAGTTAGTAAGTAGTAATATAAGAAGCTGATATAACTAGATATAGAGTATATATATCTTAGGTAGTCTAGGAAATTGAGAAATATAATTTAGATATAGAGCAGAGAGTAACTTATTTATACTCCTAGATCTTTATAGTATATTAATAAAATATATATAGATTCTATAATAGATACTATGTATAGGGTATAGAAAATACTCTATAAGTTGGGATATAATCTAAGCTATACCTTAAGCTATATTCTAAGCTATACTATAGTCTATATACTAACTTATATTCTAAGCTATACGATAGTCTATATTTTAAGCTATATCTTAAGTTATACTATAGTTTATATACTAAGCTATATACTAAGGTATACTATAGTCTACGCCTTAAGTTATATTCTAAGCTATAGTATAGTCTATATACTAAATTATATCCTAAGCTATACGAGAGTCTATATGCTAAGTTATATTCTAAGCCATACTTAAGTCTATATACTAAGTTATAATCTAAGCTATACTATAGTGTATATGCTAAGTTATATTCTAAGCTATACTATAGTATATATGCTAAGTTATATTCTAAGCTATACCATAGTGTATACAGTATATACTAAGTTATATTCTAAGCTATACTATAGTCTATATATTAAGCTATAGTCTAAGCTATACTATAGTCTATATGTTAAGCTATAGTCTAAGCTATACTATAGTCTATATGTTAAGCTATAGTCTAAGCTATACTATAGTGTATATACTAAGCAATAGTCTAAACCATAAACTAAGTTAGAATCTAGGCTATAATATAGAGTTAGATTAATATATATCAGATATGGAATATTCCGTGTAAGGATACTAATATAGAACTATAATAAAGTAAACTATAATATATAATAACTGGTTTATTATAATAGAGTATTAGCGCATAGTAGAATAAGCTTTTACGTGGAATTATTAATATATCCCGGTGGGTATCGGCCCGTAGAGGGGTAATCTGTAACGCGGGATAATTAATATATCCTGGCGGCTATCGGCCCGTAGAGGGGTAATCTATAACGCGGGATAATTAATATATCCCGGTGGCTATCGCCCCGTAGAGGGGTAATCTGTAACGCGGGATAATTAATATATCCCGGTGGCTATCGCCCCGTAGAGGGGTAATCTGTAACGCGGGATAATTAATATATCCTGGTAGCTATCGGCCCGTAGAGGGGTAATCTGTAACGCGGGATAATTAATATATCCCGGTGGCTATCGGCCCGTAGAGGGGTAATCTGTAACGCGGGGTAATTAATATATCCCAGCGGCTACTAGCCCGTACAGGGGCAATCTATAACACGGGATAATTAATATATCCCGGCGGCTACTAGCCTATACAGGGGTAATCTGCAACGCGGGATAATCAATATATCCCGGTGGCTATCGGCCCGTAGAGGGGTAATATATAACGCGGGGTAATTATTACCTTACGGCAGTTAGATCTAATAGTAGTTAGTACTTACCTTAATCATTCTAGAATTAATAAAGGGAAAAATAAATATATATAGAGCTAATAGTATAGCTTTAGGACTTCCCTTTTATCTCTAGAATTAACGATGACTTCCCCTTTCGAGCTAGGACTGCAGGCCCCTAATACGGGCCCTGCCTGGCTAAAAGAATGGTTTTTTAAGTACCTGGACCTGTAGCTGCTTAATAACAACAATTCTTCCTTAGTAGATTCTACTATATCTGCTTCTCTTTTACAACAAGCTCCACCTTCGACTATCACACAGCCTATTAGACCCTCGGAAACCCTTCCTAATCAGGAAATTAACCCCACTCTTCTCTTACTGGACTATACTAGTCTAGGAGGTACCACGGTATATAACGACCCAATTTCGGAACTTCTGAATCTTCAAGACTTAGATATACAGCAGCAGACTCAAGAGGTATTATATATTCTCCACGAGTACCTTATACTCCTTTAACTATATATTTATATATACTAATTAGTTATATTATTATAGGAACTCTCTTTGTCTTTAGAGCCTATCTCGTATACGAATACTTATCCCGACACAGAGATTAGTGCCGAAATACCTCCACAGAACTCAGTTCAGGGTGCTACTACTACGGTAAGTTTCTTTATATATACTATAGTATAATATAGCTAACTATAACTAATTAAATAGGGGCTTTTATATCGTTACTATAGAAGTACTAAGTTTAGAACTAAGACATAGTTAACTGCCCACTTACGGTGGTATAAGCGAAGGGGCGGCCGCTGTTATGAGACTAAGAAGGAACGTATGCTTCGTACTAAGACGACTTAGGAAAATAGTAAATAAGAAGATATAGGTATATAGTATATTATCTATTATTATATCCTCTCTTAATATATTATATAGTAGTACGTGTCTTTACCTAGACTAATAAGACTATATCGTATTTATATTAATATATACTTAAGAGTTATTTATCCCTCCTTATTATATATAGATATATATAATATAGCCTTTTATATATATATAATATAGAGTAAATCGTAATAGCTTTATTATATATTTATAAATATAGTTATATATATACTATATACTCTAAAATAAGAGATTTATATATAGTATAAAAAATGTAATTTTTCCCCTAACATTACAAAATTACATTACAAATTACATTACATGTAATTTGTAATGTAATTTGTAATTTGTAATTTTTCTTTAATGCTCTGGGTAAGGCTAGGTTAAAATACTATAATATAGGTGCCGACTAGAATAATAATCGTAACTTCTTAAAAACGGCCTTTTTTATATCCCCTAACTAGAACGTACCTGGTCTGCCCCCTAACCTTAATAGGTCCGTAAAAAGGGTAGCGACCTTAGAGTAGTCTTTAATAAAACGTCGGTAAAAACCGGCGAAACCCAGGAAGACCTAAATCTTCTTAATAAAAGTGGGTTCCTCCTAATCCTTAATAGCCTTAACCCTCTTAGGGTTTATAAAGATACTATTAGGGCTGTATATAAAGCCTAGGAACTTAACCTCCTATATCTCGAACACGCACTTCTAAGGGTTTATAAATAGGGACTATTCCCTTAGGCGTGTAAGGATCTCCTTAACGTGCACGCGATAGATACTAAGATCCTTGTTATAGATTAGGATATCGTCTAGGTATACGATACAGATAGTATTAATAAGACCCTTTAAGGCCTTATTAATATAACGCTAGAAGCTGGCGGGGGTATTATATAGACTAAAGGGTATTACTAAGTACTTAAAGTATCCGTACTTAGTTCTAAAAGCCGTCTTTTATTCGTCCCCTTCTTAAATCCTTAAGCGGTGGTAGGCGTCCTTAAGATCTAACTTAGTATAAACCGTGGAGCACGCGAGGCGGTTAAGGATTTCGTGTATTAGGGGGAGCGGGGTGCGGTCCTTACGGGTAACCTTATTAAGACCTTAATAGTCTTTATATAAATACAGCTATCCACCCTTCTTTAGTATAAACAGGATTAGGGCACCTATAAAGCTTATTAATAGGCAAATCCACCCTTTAGCTATAGCCTCCTTAATATAGTCTTAAAGGACGGCTAGTTCTTATTCGGCTAGGGGGTAGATAGGGCCGAATAGGGGTAACTTACCTTCCTTTATCTTAATTACGTGATCCTAATACTAGTCGGCGGGTAGACGGCTAGCCTCCACGATATCGAAAACGTCTAAAAACTCTTAATAGTGCTCGGGGATAATATCCCCTAACTTATCCTTATCTAGTAACTTTTAATACGGCCCGGGATTAAGATATTCCAGGATCCCTTTATCTAGTCGGGTCGGGTTAGGGGGTACTAGGGGTATAGGTTATAACGGGTTTAATTAGACGATAGGGATTAAAGGACTATTAGGTAACGTATCCTTTTTTTCCTTAGTGGCGTTTTACTTTATACTAATAACTTAGCCGATACGGGGGGCACCGGACTTTATAAGGCGGATAATAAGCTATACGTGCTCCTTTACCTTCTTTAACTCTCTCCGGCCCGGGACGCCTTAAAGGTCCTTTTTCTAGAGTCGATATATCTATTCGCCGGACCGGAAAGAGGTAGTAGGGTTATACTCCACTAACTAGGGTAAACCGAGGATAACTTAGAACCTATCGGGGTCTATATCTAGCACCTTAAACTTAATCGGGTATATACGGGTTCGGTCCTTACTATCTATAACTTTAATATACGTTTTATAGGACCCGATAGACTATACGTTAACCCTAGGGATAACCTATCTAAGTCACTTTAATAGTCCTAGGGGACTATAGTCGGGAGGCAGGGCCTTTTAATTAATTAGGTTAACCTCGGCACCTTTATTAAGCTTAGCGCTCCGGCGGCCCTATCCGCTATTTAGTCGTAACTCTAACTTCGCCTTAATAGCGCCCTTACTAGCGAAGAATAGCTAAGACGGCGGCCCTTCCTAGGCCTAAGCCTGTTTAATAACGGGGTGCCTTATATTAACCGGTAGGTTATTCGGGTTCTAACTAACGGAGTATTCTAATAACTAACCTAACTTAGAGGGTTCCTTCGGGTATTCATTCCGGTAATACCCTTTTTTATTATAGCTAAAATATATAACGCCGGGGTAGTAGCGCCTCTTAGGAGGCCCGGGGGCTTTTATATTATATACTTTAATTAATTCTATAAAACCTTAGGGAGGTATAAAGGGTCGAATAGTTATAGTACGGGCCCTATTAGGGGCCCTATTTCGCCCACGCTTCTCGCCGCGGGCCTGCCTTAGGCGATTATTCCGGGGCGTCTCTTCTTTATTCTTATATAAGAGAGTAATCTCTGCCTATTAGGCTATAATACCTAACGCCTTATTATCCGTAAGGATACCGGCGGCTATAATTTAGTTACGTAGCGGCTTATTAAGCTTTATTAAGATTAACTATATACGCTATTTATCGGGGAAGGGTAGGGATACCTTATTAAATAACGAGTTTAGCCTATTAATAAACTTAGCGTAGGTCTAATTAGGTTTCTATATAGTTTAGTCTAAGAATAGCTTCTCGGTTATAGATATCTTACGGGTTTTATTATTAACTAACTGCTTAGTTAAGAAGGTCTTAAGGTCCTCCTAGGTAATACCTTTAGTCTTCCTATAGACGCGCCTATAATAGGCATGCTATTAGAATTTTATAATCTTCGGTAATATGGTAGAGGTAAGATAGATCTTCTCTGCCTTAGACGGCTTAACCTTATTAAGTATAAAGCGCTCCTTAATTTCTTCGATAAACGTCTAGAACTAGTTATAGGACTGCCCGTCCTATTCGGGGAGCTTCTACGAGACCTTATACTAACTTTTACAGGAGTCCCCTTAAGGGGTATAGTCGGAGGTATCGGGGTCCTTCCCTTATTAGAGGGCAAGGAGACGCTTCTCCTTCGTTTCGCGCGCTCGGCGGTCCTTATAGTGCTTAATCAGGAAGTCGAGTTCCGCCGATAATAGAGTGCCGGGGGGACGGCTCTTAAGGTCTTTAATATCGAATTAGGGTCCTATACGGATAACTTAGGGGGTCCCTTAGTTAAGTGGTGGTCCTATTATAGGATTACGAGTATCCGGGTTAGCTTATCCGCGAATCTCGAATTCGGGGTTACTATCTTTATCCTCTAACTCGGATATAAGGGATTACTTATAATCGGCGCCTAATAGCCCGGCTTTAGCTCCTCTAATAGCAGGGGAAGTATCCCGGGTATAAACGGGGGCGGTGCGCTTAGGGGGTATCTTAGGTATTAGTTAGGGGTAGTAATAGAATTTAAAAAAATAACTAGTCTTTCGAACTCTTAATAGTCGTTATACCTATAAACGGTTAGAACGAATAAAACATTATAGGTTTATATAAGAAGTGAAGAGAGTCGTTAAGACTATAATAAGAATAGGTCACGAAGCTAATCTTAGGGGGGGAATAATTATAAGATTATTTATTAAGCCCCTTTAACTCTGGACTTAACGGGAAACACCCTACTTAAGGACTAGTGACTATCCTCCCTAGGATCGGTATATAATAACCTAAGGCTCTAAGATAACAGGTCTTGGGCTAGCTTATAGTCTAAATATAACTCGGTCCTAAATATCTCCTAGGGTTAACCTTAGGTCCGGTTCCGGGTTCCTAACGCATTCCTCACCGCCTCCAAGTCCTATCCGACTCCCTTAAATGGAATATCCCTGATAGGGAGGGGGAGAGTAAGGGATATCTAAGGCGGGGTCGCGGGTACGCCGCCTTAGTCTATCTTATAATATTAAACTCTTTTACCCCGTACTTATATACTTCCTGGGCTTTAGCGGCTTCGTGTCTCTTAACCTAGTAGGCGTTATGGAAGGTATCGTGGTTTTTATTATATATAGGGCACCGCCGGGTAGCCTTTGGGGCCGATACTAGGTAGTTTTCGAAGCTATTTTAATAGGTAGACTCGGGTTTAGCGTAGTAGCGGCACCGCCTTTCCGCCTCTAGGCACTAAGTAGCTTTATACCCGAACTATAGGTAGTTAAAGTATCGTAAGAGGCTTATATTAGCGTTATAAGGCTTATATAGGTAGCTACCGCCCTCTAATAGGAGGCTATTCTATATAAGGTTCTCTACGCTTTCTAGGAAGGTGGTCTTAATAAGCAGTATCGCTACTTTACCGGTACCGTATCGGGGGAGTCGGGTCTTTACTTAGTATATTTTCGTGTCGGGGTTAAAGGTGCGTAGGGATTATAGGAGCTTATTTTCGGATAGTAGGCCTAGGACCGAGTAAGGAATAGGTTTTACTAGGACTAGGTAGGTTCAGGTAGCTATTTTAGCCCCGGGGCCGAAGACCTATTCCACCTAGTGGTTAGCGAAGTTAGACTACTACCAGGCCCTTATAGTAAATGTTAGGTATATATCGCCGCTAGGTAGTCTCTAAGCCGCTATAGTATTATCGCGGCTAGTAGCCGTGTTTACGGCTTAGATAATCTCCTTTAGTAACCAGGCTTAGAGTGCCGGGTCCGGCTAGTCTTTATATTTAATAATTAGTTCTTTATAGTATTAAGCTAGGATTACTCGGGGGGGGGGGGGGGGGGGGGGG
>NW_027263535.1:3971618-3976082 GCF_042370955.1 Sodiomyces alcalophilus JCM 7366 | reverse complement strand
TTGGGGGGGGGGGGGGCTAGGTCTTATAAGGGTGCTATAATAGGTAGCGCTACGGCTACCACGGCCTAGGTCGGTTTTATTCCTTTTTAGAGTTCCTCCTTAATTATATTATATATAGTGGCGTGGAGGTATATAATCAGGGCCGTTACGGTACTCTAGCTATTAAGGCAGTATAGCTTAATAAATTCTTCTACTAACTCCACGACCTAATTAATCGTGTTCCTATTAGCTAATAGACTTTAGATTAACGCCTTAACTTATTAGATCTTCGCTCTAGGGGCCCGCGGTGCCCCCGTGTCGGTCTTAGTTCGGTTATATACGGGATTACCCTAGTTTAGGCGGTAGGAGTCAAGTAGTGGTCGCTATCGGTAGGGGCGGTTTAAAGGATTTTTAGGAGGTAAGCTAGTCGCCACTACCCCTTTTATCGTATCCGCCCCCGCGTCCACACTACGGCTTCTACTCGGTGCTATCACGGCGTAAAGGAGGGAGTTAGGTTCCTTCTCTAATTAGTTTCGTCGTTTTTACTTAAGTTACGCGTCGCTTAGCTCGAATCCTATCCGTTAAACGGTTAATTAAGCCCTGCTTATAAACCTATAAACAACTTATAACCAGCCGCTTATAATAAAAGCTACTTTATAATTAGGTTATTATTAGTAGCCTCCCCTAGGACTATAAGCACCTTAGCGTTTTAGCTTATTAAGCCGAAGTTAACTTATCCCGATTAATAGAGGTCGACTTACCTGCCTTTAGCCGCTTATTAGCCCTCCGTCTAGCTTTCCGTAAAGGGCTAGCCGCCGCTAGTAGCTCGCGACCTCTTAGCCCTTTACCCTTACCCCCGCTGCTTTATCCTCCTTTACTCTAATATATACCGTATCTGCCTTTACTTTTACTCCCACTTCTAATAGTCCTCCTACTATCCTATCTATAAAGGGTTAGTCCTAAGACTCTACTAAACGCTAGCCCCTCTTAGAAGTCGAGTATTACTATTATTATTAGTTCAGTTATTATAAGTCTATATACCCGAAATTAGCTAATTCGTCTTCCGCTAATACCTTAGTTCTAATACGCCCGGTAATAGTAATTATCGACTATATAATACTTATACTCCGCCTACCCGCTAATAGCCCCCTAGGATTAGTCCCTACCTAGCTCGCCGTCCCTAGAAACTAGGACTCTTAAGACTAATCTCCTAATACGGCTAGGTGGTAGTTAGAAACGGTGTCTTATATTTATAGATTATAAAGCTAGTATTAACCTTATTAACCGCTATGCCCTCCCTTAAGGTATTAACCTAACTAGCCCCCTAGAATATCTAAATTAAAGACTTGCTTAAATCGAAAATGATACCTACGGTTTTATTATATTATTTATTAAGGCTATCGACGATTAAGGCTATACTCGTATATATCGTACCTTATTTTATATTATCGACCTTATTAAAGGTTCCTAAGTTCTTCTCGGTATCCCCTAGTTAACTACCCATAACCCGTATATTAATTAGGCTGACCGCTTTTAGAATTTTCGTATTAATAAAAAAGACTTTAGATTAGCTACTTATAAAAGAGGAATAATCTAAAGCCTAAAGGAAATTAAAACAGAAAGGAAACGCGCCCGCGTAATTATCCGATTAGTTAATTTAGTAGTGGTCTCCTAGGGAGATACCCTCTATATAGGCCGTGTTATAATTCCCGATTCCGACTAAGCTACCCGTTCTAATTGTGTTTCGCCTAAATCTAATATCCCCCTAAAGGACGTTACCCCTATCCCTAACGCCCTCCTAAAGTTACCTGAGTCTTTTCTGCCCGAATAGTATTAAGATTTTATAAACGTTTTTAATATTATTAAGGCTAATCGCCTTCGGCCGTACTATAGGTAGGACCACGCTATTAAGTTAAAAGACGGTTAGACTCCGTTATTTAGTCTTATCTATACCCTTACTAAGGAAGAGTTAGAAACTCTATAATAGTATATTAAAGACGCCTTGGCTAAGGGTTAGATTCGAAATTCTATTAGCTCTATATAACGAGATAATCGCAGACCCATCGGCATATAGTCGGACCGATAGCCGCGCACGGACCAAGGATCCGAACCTATCTCTATACGCATAATAAGGGATTAGTGTAATGCCTTAAGTTAAAGTCTTAGTTTCAAGTCAACGCTTAGTTAACGAATATACTACGATTACTCTACGATACTAAGCTATTAAGCCTTTTCTGTAATATCTTTTCCTTAACTCAAGTCTACGGACTTTCTTTTCATTATAATTCTTTAACTTCAAAACCTTTAAGGTAGTTAGGCCGAAGCTACCACTAAGAAGGACTCGAGGAACAAGCGTTCCCCCGGGGCGAGCTACCGAAGCGGACGCCGGGCAGGAGGCGCGCGTCGTGCCGAAGCTAATTATTAATATTATACTTATAATAAGTAATAATTATAATAATAATAAGTATAATATCTAAGTTAAAATAAATAGTATATAATTATAGCTATATAACTAGACGTTTAATTATATACTAGCGTAACCTATACTATAATACTATACGTATTATACGTGTATATATACTTAACTTATAATATATATTATATAAATACACTAGGTATCGTAAATACGATATCTCGGTTATTACTTAAGCTAATAACGTGGCGTAATAACCGTCGCGTGGGTTATTAACATAACAGTCGCCACCCAATCTTCCAGGGTCTTTTGCTAGCCCCGGATCCAGGAAGAAATCCCAGAAGTCAGTTCTTTACACGTTCGTAAAACAAGCAGTAATCCTACACATCTAAGAATTCAACAGCTTTTACTTAATTTTCCTCTCTTCCGCGTATACAGCCTACTACTCGTAGCCCCATTCATTGAAAGGTTATAAGCCCGGGTTAGCAAAGAAGGAAATCTACTCTTTTCTACTCTTTTATTCTACTCGAAATACCCAAAAAGACTCCTGCCTTTTCAGGGTATCCCTTTATCCTCCCCCGGTCGTAGATTCTTGTCTCCGACTATACAAAATCCCTTTATCTCCCGAAGACAGCTAATCGAATCGAACCGTTCGTACTAATACCACGGTTTAAAGCTTTTTATTCTTCCTCATACGGTCACTAAGAGCTATGCTAAGCTCTTCCTGGCCGGGAAGAACCACACTATCAGAATAAGACTCTTTGTTATAATCTGATATACTATTCCTTTGTTTACGAAGGGCTTTTTAAAAAAGAAGAAAAATAAGGAATACGTGGATTAAACGCAGTAGCTCTTTTAAAGCTCTTATAACTGCTCCGCGAATAACCGCTATAATAATTGAGCCACTTGACCTACCGCGCTGCCTGTAATAACAGGATATCGTAACGTGGTATATAAGCTTTTAGTAAAAAGTCCGCCTGGGAAATCCTGTTATTCGCTTTGCACGAGCATCGCTTTTCTACCGCGAGATCTGTGAATAGCTTTACCGTTTAGACCCATTTTTGGACCCACTTTTCGAAGCTAGGCTCATCAGAAAATAGGCTTTTGGCTTAGTATTCTTTATTTCTGTCTTTTATCGATAACGTAATAAACAAAAAGTAATAAAGAAAATAATAAAGATAAATCGTTAAATAACTTAGTTAATTCTGACTTAAATAAATAATTACAAATATCGTTCTGCTGCTTGAAAATGGCTCTACAAGAGACTGTCCAAGACGTCTCTGTCTAGAAGTCACAGGGCAGTTCTGGAATTAATAATAAAGATAATAATAATAATACTAACCTTAATATTAACTGGTTAGTAGAAAAGATCTATAAAATATAAGCAGAAAATAGTATTCAGCTTGATCTGAATTTCTGTGTTGACAGCGCGGCTACGGCGTATATAATAACAAATAAAAGACTCTTTTCTACTTATAAAATAAAAGAAAGAACCGTTCGTTGGGGTCAGGCAAAAGAAATAAAAATATAAGGTGAAGGAGACTACGTAATAAGATTCCGGGATACTAGGAAGCTTCTGCTTTTAAAAAAGAGTCTTTATATACCGGAAATAGGCACGAATATCATTAGTCTCTCTCGTCTTAATAGTGAAGCTCGCGGTCTTTCTGGAAAAAAAAAGCTCTTAGCATTTAATAATAAAGAGCGCCTCTTTCTTTATATAACGGCTCTGCTTTATAACGGGCTATACTAGGCTATAGCACGGGCACTGTCGTATAGGGGGGCTGAGTCTCTGAAAATAAATATAATAAATACAAAGAAATAGCTGTAAAAGGGTTTTATACCAAAGAAGCAGCCAGGAGACTTAACTAGAATAAAGAGGTTTTAAAGGTTCAAAGAACAGGTTTTAAAGAAACTAAATAAACAGTGAAATATAAGAAAGAGGTTGGTTGAACCTTAACAAAGAAATAATATAATAAAGAAACCTTAACCTCTTTAACCTTTTTAACCTTAAGAAAAGCTTTATAAACAAAGAGATTATAATAACCGTCGAAGGACTACCTCTATACTAAAAA
>NW_027263535.1:3968466-3971325 GCF_042370955.1 Sodiomyces alcalophilus JCM 7366 | reverse complement strand
TATACTTATAAATAAAGATTTAGTTAATAAATATAAAGACCTTTTATATTTAGAAAAGGTTTATATAGATCTTTACGGACTAATCGAACCTCTTTCTTATAATAAAAAGCATTGGACTTTATTTATACTAGACCGTTCTACCCGCTTCCTATAGGCATAACTACTCTTAGATAAGTCTGAAACGACGGTAGTAATAGCTATAAAAGAGTGGAAAGCTTCGGTAGAAAATAATAATAATAATAAATATCACTTCTTTATTAAAGAAGTAGATACTAACGGTAGAAAAGAATTTAATAACGCCTCTTTTTAACGCCTCTTTATAGGTGTAAAGCATAATATAAAGCCACCATACACTTATAAAGCTCAAGGCTCTATTAAACGAGTTATAAGAACTATAATAGAAAAGGTTCGAGCGCTTCTTTTCCACTCAGGGCTGCCTCGATACCTTTGGGGTGAAGCTGTTCTTTCAGCTATTTATATATATAACAGATCACCCAATTCAGCTCTTAAATATAAGAGTCCCTTTAAGTTTTTATAAGGTCAGAAACCTAATATTAATAATATACGGGTTTAGGGTTCTATTATCTGTTATAAAAACAACGACCCGAATATAAAGAAACTAGATATAAGGGCACTTCGAGGTATTTTAATAGGTTTTAATAACTATAACTATAAGGTTTATAACCCAGTAACTAGAAAGACTGGTTGGTTTCGAGACGTTTATATCTTAGAGAATCAGTTTCTTCACTCTTCTTTAGATAACTATAATAATAACTATACGCCTAAAAACGAATATAATAATAACCTCCCTCCTTATATTAATACTCAGGCAGATAATAATCAGGTTTCTAACCGCGGGCCTTATTAACCCGTTAAGTATAATAAGGGACTCTCTAGGGAGACCTCACATTTCTATAGAGTGACCTTACACGTGACTTCTTCGTGGAATTTTATAGCGCCATGACAAAGCCGTGAAGCTCCCTAAGTACCCCATACAATTTGTATGTATAGCTTGAGTAGATACCTGTACTTGACATTTCCATTTGAGTTAGGTACTTTAGTGGCTACGATTTCGACTACTAGTAAGTACCTAGTACTATTATTCCTATGCCCTTTTCCTTCCCTGTACCAGATGACTTAAGGGCCAGTTTTAGGCTGCTTATGCCTTAAAAAATGACTGACTTTAGGGAATATCGAGTAGTGGTGTAAGAATAGTATAACGTACAGTTAGGCGTGTATATAAAAAGAGGGGCGGTACTTAAGCAGCTTTATGGCTCTGTCGTAGCCCCATAAAAATGTCACGTGTAAGGTCTCTCTATGGAAATATGAGGTCTCCCTAGAGAGTCCCTATAATAAAGGAATCACTTTTAGTGAAAATACCGGTTAATTTTTATAAAATATTCCGTCGCGCGTTTCGAAACATTCTATTAAGTCTATTTAGCCTAAAGAAGAGAATAATAATAATAGACGTAAGAGTCTTCGTCTATGGGCAGCGGGCTGTGAGGTTCCAGCTATTAATAATAATAATAATAATAATAATAATAATAATAATATTAACTATAGCCCGGCTAATAATAATAATAATAGCCAAAGTGCCAGGCTAGAAGTCCAAATACCTTTAAAACCTTTAAAACCGGACTATAAGGACTCAATATCCACTAATAATAGTGCACTATACCTTATAAGAGATACCATACTTAGAAACCTATAGTTTTAAGGAAATTCCCTATTTCTTTTAACTATAAATTCGATTAACGAACCAGCTACCTATAAACAGGCTATAAACTGCCCAGATAAAGATAAATAGGTAGACGCGATGGTAGCAGAAATATCAGAACTCGAAAAGAGAAAGACCTGGGACTTAATAAGTATAAGAAATACGCCTAATAATTATAATAAAATAAAAGAAGACTACCACGTACTAGGAGGTCGTTGGGCCTTCAGAATTAAATATAATAGCTCTGGCGAAGCTATTTAATATAAGGCTCAGTGGGTTATTCGGGGGTTTAATGAGGTTCTAGGTCTTAATTATCTAGAAACCGTTTTAACTACCTGCCGGCCAGAAAGCTATAAACTAGCTTTAACACTAGGCGTATGACACGGCTAGAAATTTAGGTAGTTCGACGTTAAAAATACGTTCGTTTATACTGATATAGATACCCTGATATACGCTATACAACCTACAGGCTTCGAGAAAGAAGATAGCTCAGAAAATAATAATAATAATATAATACTCTATAAGCTTAATAAAGCTTTGTACGGGTTGAAATAAAGTCCTAGACTCTGGTATAATTACCTGGTTAAGATATTATCTAAACTAGGTTACCGGGTCTCTGAATATAATAACAGACTTTTTACTTTTTATAAATATAAATATAATAAAAATAATAATACTAGAATAGAAGAACGAGCTATTCTTCTATGCCACGTTAACGGTATAGTGGCTCTGAGCCCTTCTAAGAACACTTTAGACTACATTTTTAAGGAAATATCTAAAGATATAATACTTAAAGATTTAGGTGAAATAAATACCTTTGTATGCCATATAATAAATATAAATAAAGATAATAAGACTCTTTCTATAAGTCAGTTACCTTATACTAATAAGATACTTGAAAGGTATAATAAACGAAGTCTGAAAAGGGTTAACACCCCTTATATACACAAGAAGGTCCTAGTACCAAATCCTCAATAGGCGTTAACTAATAATATAAATAAAATACCAACAGGAAATCAGGGCTTTATTATATTTAGCCTTACATTCAAGACCAGATATAACGTACGTAGTTAACTAGTATTCTTACTATATAAGTAATCCCTTATAAGACTATTTTACTGCGTAAATCGAATCTGGGCTTA
>NW_027263535.1:3899777-3968366 GCF_042370955.1 Sodiomyces alcalophilus JCM 7366 | reverse complement strand
GGGGGGGGGTACTCCTAACCAGCATGTAGGCAGGTCTGATGGGCACCTCCCTCAGCAACCTGACGAACCTTTTGTCCTGCACCACTTCTTAGAGACACTTCGTCTTTCCTCATTGGAGGCATTAAGCAGTCTCACAATCTCCTTCGGTCATAATGTCCATCTCAACATCTCGCTGTGTTTTGCGACTGCTTCCGCGGCATGCATCCCCAACTACGTTAGTGACGATCACCAACCATCGGCCATCGGCGATGTTCAATGGCAGACGGCTGCTCTCGTCAATGAGCCTGGAAGGCCAGCAGCAGGTGTGTGATGCCTCAAGCCAGCGGGACTTCAAATCACAATCTACCTCCATCGGTGGCTTTGCTTAACCCCAGCTTAATGCCCAGCTTCTCTCTGGACATCTCCAACAAGCGGACCCAGCAGTGTACGACATCATAGAGAAGGTATGTTCCCGCTCCGAAGATGCATGGTGCCGCCGACCTCCCGTCTTTGGATGGGCATCTTTTTGCCAGAACTGATACCTTGTAGGAGAAAAATAGGCAGAAACATTTTATTAATCTCATTCCTTCCGAGAATTTCACTTCGCAGGCAGTCCTCGATGCCCTGGGTAGTGTCATGCAAAGTAAGCCTCCCCATCCTCTGATAAAACGAGGAAGCCTATTACTGACATGCCATGGCAGACAAGTACTCTGAGGGGTACCCGGGTGCGCGATACTATGGCGGTAACGAGTTTATAGACCAGGCGGAGCGGCTTTGCCAGCAACGGGCCCTGGAGGCCTTCAGTCTCGACGCGTCGCAGTGGGGAGTCAACGTCCAAGGTCAGCATTTGCCATTTTAGTCATTTTTTCATCCTCACTGACACATTCCCAGCGCTCTCTGGTGCCCCCGCAAATCTCTATGTCTACTCTGCCCTGATGAACACTCACGATCGTCTGATGGGTCTCGACTTACCACACGGCGGCCATCTCTCACACGGCTACCAAACGCCAACCAAGAAGATCTCGGCCGTTTCGAAGTACTTCGAGACCGTGCCTTACAGGTTGGACGAGGCGACGGGTGAAATCGACTATGCTAAGCTGGAGGAGCTAGCTATTGTTTACAGACCCAAAATCATCGTAGCCGGCACCAGTGCATATTCGAAGCTCATCGACTACAAACGCATGCGCGAAATCTGCGACAAGGTTAACGCCTATCTTCTCGCCGATATGGCACATATTGCAGGTCTGGTCGCCGCAAAGGTTATGCCAGGTCCCTTTGCATATGCCGACGTGGTCACTACTACCAGTCATAAGAGCTTACGGGGACCCCGCGGCGCTCTTATCTTCTACCGGAAGGGCGTTCGTCGCCAAAACCCAAAGACGAAGGAGGACGAGTTGTACAATCTGGAGGGTCCGATAAACGCTTCCGTTTTCCCTGGTCACCAGGGAGGCCCCCATAATCACACCATCACGGCTTTGGCTGTCGCCCTTAAACAGGCGCAGAGTCCCGAATTCCACGCCTACCAGGCTCAAGTGCTTTCCAATGCGAAAGCACTCAGTCGTCGCCTAGGTGAATCGAAGGACAAAGGAGGCCTCGGCTACAAACTGGTCGGTGGCGAAACTGAGAACCACCTAGTTCTCGTGGATCTCAAGCCCCAAGAGATTGATGGCAGTCGCGTTGAACGTGTTCTTGAACTCGTCGGGGTAGCCGCCAACAAAAACACCGTCCCTGGCGACCGCTCTGCTCTCGTGCCTGGAGGTCTCCGGATCGGCACACCAGCCATGACGACGCGAGGTTTCGGAGAAGAGGACTTTGCTCGGGTAGGGGACATCATTGATCGTGCCGTAACTATTGCAGTGCGTATTGATAAAGCAGCAAGGCAGGCGGCGGCAGAGCGTGGAGAGAAGAAGCCTGGGCTACTCCGTATCTTTATTACACATTTAGGCAACGGTGATACGGACCCCGAGATCGTCCAGTTGCGGTCAGAGGTTTCAGACTGGGTTGGTACTTATCCTTTACCCTGGGTCTCTCAGCCCTAAAAACAGGTTCATGAAGGTCCAGTCCAGCCACGAGATTGGAAGAACAAGGCTTTATGGAGGAGGGAATTAGCTAGGTTATGTACTAAGTTAGTAAATGTGGAGACATCGGCGTATTAAAGTTTCATAGGGTAGGTTGCGCTCAGGGGCGGATATCAGCAACTAGGTGAACATTGAGCGTTTTAGGGTGGTTT
Source organism: Sodiomyces alcalophilus JCM 7366 (assembly GCF_042370955.1). Taxonomy (NCBI): domain Eukaryota; kingdom Fungi; phylum Ascomycota; class Sordariomycetes; order Glomerellales; family Plectosphaerellaceae; genus Sodiomyces; species Sodiomyces alcalophilus. The sequence continues at coordinate 3,966,157 of NW_027263535.1, read as the reverse complement.
CTGGTTAATTGTTCACTGTCCTGGTCCAGGGTTTTAGGTAGTTCCGGGATATCTATAGGTTATATACTTATATTAGGAGTCGCTGTTAGGTCTTATCTGGCTAGTCGTTCTTTAGCCTATAGTCGAATATTATAGGAGGCCCGTTATTCTAACTATACTACTTAGGTATTCCGACTATGGGTTTAATCAGACTAGACCTAATCTTCTTACTTATTACCTTATAGATCTGTTTTTAATAATATTTTTTATTTATATTACTAAACTACTAAATAGTAGGCGGCGCGTTTATTATCTTATTATAAGAATAAGATAGCCGTGGACATAGGCGGCTAAGACGTTAATATAGAAAAGGAAGAGGAAGGGGTATTACTATTACTGCTGCTCTTAGCGTCGATAAAACGAGTACCAGTAACCTAAAGAACGCTATTTAGGTTCTGGCATAGGCCTTACCCTTTTAGGATAGGTTGCTAAGGGATATTTTTAAGTGTGAAATTATACTATGGGTATAAGGTCCTAGTATATTATAGAATTATAGTTATAGAATAGATAAACCTTTAGGTCGGGTTATAATATAATAGATATTCTTAAGTTCTATACGGGTATCCTCCTAGCCAAACACAGTGATCGGCTAACTAGTTTATACCTCCCTGGACGTATAGTAGATATATAGGTCTACTGCTACGCACCACTATCCGATACTATACTAGCACTAAAGCCCGTATAGCGCTGGATTAGTGCTAGTATTATACTAACACTAAAGCCCGTATAGCGCTAGATTAGTGCTAGCACTATACTAGCACTAAAGCCCGTATAGCGCTGGAATAGTGCTAGCACTATACTAGCACTAAAGCCTATATAGTGCTAGAATAGTGCTAGCACTAGCTAAGTCCTAGATAGACCGAGGTTTCCTTATAGCTATATAGAGCGGGAACCTCGCCCTCTCCTTTAGATAATTTATCCTATTTATATATTATTTACTATACCCTAAGGTTACCTAACTTAAATCCTTTTATAGGTCCTATAGTACTGGCTAGCTAGAGATATATACGGTTAGTGTATATTAAATAGTAGTAACTAAAATAAGATTATTCGATTTTAGTAAGGTTCGGGTACCGACCCTATTAAACGACTATAGAGACTATTCTAGTTACACGACCCTAGGGTAAGTAACTATCCGTTATTAATAAAATGCCTCCCCTTAAATAGGACTAGGCGATAAGCAGCGACTATTAAGCTATAGCCTAATAGTGCCGATAAGGAACTACTTACCCACGCGCCCCTTACTATATTTATTAGCCTTTTAGCGTAAAGTATAAAGGTCTGCGTACTAAACCCCTATTTAGTTAAATAGCTATATATAGCGTACTAAGCGGATATATAGCTAAAACGGTACCGGTTAACCGTAATCCACTAAGTAAAGCGCCTCCCCTTTATTAGGACTAGGCGAGTAAGCGATAAGTATAAGAGTCTACGAGTACTAGTTATCCGACGGGCCCGTATCTAAAACGACCTATCGAATACTAAATAGTATTATCATAAAACCCGCTTAATAATAACCGACGCTCCTTACCCCGTTCTCCTAGACTCTCCCCCTACGCTAAGGGATCTAAAAGGCGTATATCGCCTCGCTATAATAGCGAACGCCTATCTAGATATAGCCGAAAAGGTTCTTATACCCGAATATTAGCTACTCCTCTTTATAGCCGAGTAAGCTAGGAACCTCCCTGGTATTAGTGGAGCTAGCTATACTATAACCTCTAAAAGAAGAGTCACTAAAGCTATCCTGCCTCCTTAGCTAACCTATCCTACTAAGTGGGTTACCTATTATAACTCTTTCGTAAAGGTATTCTATAATTAGCTAAAGAAGGAGCCCGAGTATATCGACCTTTATAAGTCTATAGTTATACCCTATAATAGCGTAGTAAAGGGAAAGGAGCTAGCCCCCTTTACCGCCGGGTATAATTCTTTGCCGGTGGAACTAAAGATTAAGGTCAAGGGATCGGAATCGCTTCTAATCCGCCCCGCTATAAGTATAATTAAACGGCTAGTCGGAAGTTTCCCTAAAGATATAGCGGAAAGCCCTTTACTAAAGTACGCTAAACCTTTTAAAGGAACGCCCGACTATACCCTAATACCTAATAACCGTATATTATTATCCGACTAGGAAAGTTATTAAGCCGATACTATAAGCTACTACGATAAACGTATAAGCCCTATACCCTCCGATATTATATACTACCCTCGCGATAAGACGGAGGATATCGGATCCGGGAATAATAGGAACCCGGAACGCTAATAGTACCGGATAGCCCCTCCGGGTAATAGTCCTCCCGGATATAATCCTCTTAGCGTAGGCCCTTTACTAGGGAATACGCCGGATATTAACTACCTGGAACTATACCTGTATATACGATAATCGGATTTACTTACTATCCATAGCTAGCGCGATAATCGGACGCACCGATTTAAGGCCGATAACCTAGGCTATTTTAAGCCTCCTTTATACTTTACTACTAACTAGGATCTTAAAACCGAAGGAACTAAACTAATCTATATAGATATTTTCCGCTTTGTTAACGTAATAGACTAATATACTAGCCTAAGTGCCTAGCACCGCGAGTCCCTTCCCCGCGGACTAGCCCGCTATCTATTAGGTAAGGCTTCTATATAGTTTATAAGTCTTAATAAGGGACGATATTCGTACCTTACTATAATAGCCACCGTTACGGAATAAAAGACCGCCTTATAGGAAAGGTTCTAACTGCCTTAAAAGGAAGCCGAGTATAAGCTGAGGCGTAAGCAATATACCCTAAATAATATAGTTACCCGCTAAGATATCTATATCTTTATAGATAAGGTAATCCGATTAGTAAAGGCGGCTAATAAACCTAAAGGTAAGTATTTAGTTTTTATATAGGACCGCTTAGATACTAACCTAGTAAATACTATTCCCTATCCCGGACCGGAAACCATAGCGACTAACTTTATAAATAGCCTAGCTAATATAATACTAGGATAGTACCGGAATTATACTAATAAAGCCCAGAAGGTACTTATTACCCGATAAACCTTATTATAGATCGAACGGATATCGACCTTAAACTAATCTTCCTAGGTATACTCGCCCTTTCCCCGGTACCCGGATCGACGCGGTAGCCTAGTTCCACGCCGCTTACCGTAGCCCGAATAATATTCCCTAGCGCCGGAGCGTTATCCCCTATTCCCGGAACATCGCTTATTAGGACCAGGACTAGGACTAAGATAATTCCACTAAAATAACCGCGCCCTATTAGCCCTAGGAACGCTAAACCGCTATATAAACGAACGCGGCTAACGGCTCTTAGCTAATAATATATCTAATTAACTAGCGCGCGGTAACCGGAACTTTCGCCGGGAATAATCCAGGGATCCAGTAAATACTATTATCGATAATAAGGTCTCCGATAAAGGATACGAAAATAATAAGGAACCAGAGGACCTATACTATATTAAAAACGAGTTTAATAGTTCTAAGGACCTTATAGATAATAAAGCCGAGACTAATAAAGGTAGTAATTAACTATACTAGGTCGCTAATAGACTCGGATTCGTACCTAAGTACTATAATCTTTACTAGGTGCGACGATAATATACTAGGTATAAATAACTATTAAGATCTAATAATAAGGCCCTCCGCTATAAGAAGTCCTATTCCTACCTATTCCTAATAAAGGAATAAGGCGGTTAGGACTCCCCGCTAATCGAAGGCGCCTTATAGGAAGTAATAGACTTAGTAGCTGGCCCGTGCGGTTATATATACGTAAGGGTCTAGGTTCGTATAACCCTAGATAGCGCTCCTTTCGAAGCTTATATTAATTTAGGTGCCTCGCGATACGTTATAAGCCAGCACCTCCTCCCCTACCTCCCCGATATAGAAGTCGATATAACTAAGAGATCTACGCTTCGCGGCGTGGGTACCTTAAGCACTATTAGATAGGCTTTATTTACCCTGCTAGTATAAGGCATAGTAGACGGCTAGCCCTGAGTCGGATAGCTATATATAAAGGCTTAGGTAGTTCCTAAGCTAAAAGCCGGCCTACTCCTCGGGCAGGAATTTAACTATCCGAATAAAGTCGATATCCTTAACTCGCGGGATACTATCCAGATTAGGTCCTATAAAGGTCTTATCGTCCCGGTATATATCTTCGCTAAACGTTTATTAGTTAGGCGCCGATTAAAAGCCGCTAAAAAGGTTATTATTCTGCCGTATTAATATAGATTCGTCCTATTTAAGGAACGGAACGTAACCTTAGACTCTATAAAATTCTAACCGGATATTAAGGGTTTACTAAACTATATCCTTAGCGAAGGGATATCCGTCCTAATCTATAACGCTAGCGACCGGCCGCTACTTATTTCCCGGGGTAGTAAGCTAGGGTATATAAATCCCTTCTAGGCTAACGGATATTTTAATATAAAGTAAGATAAAGCCCGCGATATTCTAATAAAACGATTAGAGGCCGCCGAGAAGTCCCTAAGTCCGGAAGGATAAGGCGATATTTTTAGAGGGTATTTACTTATCGGCGGGAAGCTCGTAATCGCTAAAAGCCTAGATACCCTAACTAAAGCGACTCTAGAAGGCGTGACTATCTATAACCACGGAGCCCGCTTTATATCACGCTTTACTAGGATTATCGGTAACTATCCTAAGGTTTAGACGGACTAAGGCGTTATCGATATAGATAAGAAGGACTATATACGCGTTCCCCTAATCGACGGATAGTATACTTAAAGGATTAGCTAGAAGCTATATCCGCTTAGCTATAAGGACCGAGCCTTTCTAGACTAAACCCTAGATAGACTCTATAACTAGGACTATATAGAATAGACGTTAGCACTAACGCCCTTTAATACTCCGGTTTTTATTATATAATAAGAGGTAAAAGGTAAACGTAAGGGCCGTATAGTAGTCGACCTTTATGCCCTAAATAAGGTTACTATCCTAGATATATACCCGATACCGCTCTAGGATAAGGTTATTAAGCGACTCTAAGGGAAGAAGTTTATCTCCGTTATCGACGCCTAGGCTTTCTTTTACTAGTTCCCCGTGTATAAACCGTACTATAAGCGGTTTACTATTATTTCCTAATAGGGATAGGAACGACTAAAGGTCGCCCTAATAGGCTTCCGTAACTGGCCCACGTATATTTAACGCTATATAGACTAGCTCCTTTGCCCGTACTAGGACTTTATCTCCGCCTTTATTAATAATATCGTTATCGTGTTAAATACTAAGGACGACTATACTAAGCACTTAAACACGGTACTCTCCCTATTTAGTAAAAAGAGGATTAGTATCTCTCCCGATAAGTCCTTTATTAGATATCCGTTAGTTTAACTACTAGGATTCGAGGTTAACGCCCTCGGGCTATTAAATACTAAAGAATATACCGAGGCTCTATAAAAGATTCGCCCTCTAACTTCTCTTTAGTCATTAGAACATTAGATCGGGATAATAGGGTGGCTTCGCGATCTTATTCCCCGATTCTCTTATCGAATCGCTCCCCTATAACAAGATAATCGTAGACCTATCAGCATGTAGTCGGACCGATGACCGCGCACGGACCACCGATCCGAACCTATCTCTATGCGTACGTTAAGGGATCAGTTTAATCCCTTAAGTTAAAGTCTTGGTTTAAAGTCAGCGCTTAGTTAACGAATATACTACGATTACTCTGCGATACTAAGCTATTAAGCCTTTTCTATAATATCTTTTCCTTAACTAAAGTCTATAGACTTTCCTTTCGTTATAATTCTTTAACTTCTATACCTTTAAGGTAGTTAGGCCGAAGATACTACTAAGAAGGACTTAAGGAATAAGCGTCCCCCTAGGGGGAGCTAGCGAAGCGGACGCCGGGTAGCCGCCCGCTATACTAAAGTTAATAACGATAATAGCCGAATAGGGACCGTCGGATAAAAATAAGGGGTTAACGGATATACCGGTTATGCTTAGTCCTAAGGATAGTGGTTTATAGGTTGATCGGCGATCCGTCGCCGGCCCCTCGACGTCGACGTAAAAGGCGTTAATTACGATGTTTTCGTAGTATCTCTAGTAATAAAGCGAGATTAATCGAGTAATTATAGAGAAGCTCGCTAAACGACCGGCGCCCTGGCGCGATTATAAAAAACCGCCGGTATATAATTATAAGCTAATTAAAGAGTTATCTATAGTTATAGAAATCGACGATTAGTTAGTAGCGATTAAGGCTAGGAATTAGTTCAGACCTAGTGCCTTAGTATTATAGCAGATCGAATAGGCTTTAACAAAGCTTAAATATACCTTCTAGACGTCCTAGAGGCATTATACCCGGAAGATTACCGACCCGAATTAGAATAACTTTATAGCGTTTATTCGGCGAGAGTATCTATCCCGGGATATATAACGGTACTATTACCGTAAGGAACTTTATAAGCTACGAATAACCGGCGATATAACGCCGATAAAGCTATTCGAATAGTGGGATAACCTATACCGGCTATTAGGCTAAGAGACGAGCGGAAGCGAAGAGCGTGCCTATAACTATTTTAGTCGGCTACCCCTGCGTATTAAGGATAAGATATAAGAGCGGAAGACTAAACTAGATAAGGCCGTGACGCTAGCTTAAGAGGCGTAGCTCTTCTAGGATACGAGCCCTATTAAGAAGGCGAATAGTAAGCGGTCGGATACCGGCCGTAAAAGGACCTTATCGAACTTCTAGTATTCGGATAGTCGCTTAAGCCGGGTAAGCACTCCGGTAACGGGCCGGCGTATACCCGCCGAGCCAGGTAAGGCAGACTTAAAGGGGGCGCCCTTAACGGGTTAAAAGGCCCCGGGCCTAGAGCCCTTATAAGCGTAGCCTAGTACGCGTGCCTTTATAGGCGAGTGCTATAACTATAATAAAAAGGGCCACCGTTCTAAGGACTATTATAGTAATAAGGAACGACGGATAACCGATAACGGGGCAGTAAAGGCTCGCGCCCGCGTTAGTAACGTGCACGCTATATATAACGACCCCGATAACGATATTCGGGTTAAAGAACTCTATTTATTAGGAAACGAGTCGGCGTAGGTAATAAGGGGGCCGGACCTACGCCTAACGACCGGCTAGCGATTATAGTTAGTAAGGTAGCGAGATCTATAGCGATAGTAATCCGTTACGGAAAGGAGATCGAGTTTAGCGTGGATTTAGATACCTATACGCAGGTAGATATTATTAGCCCGGCGTTAGTAGAACGCTTAGGGTTAAAACCGCTCTTAGAGGTCGAGACTCCGGAGATTAAAGGCTTTGACGGTAGCCTAGCAAGGGTTCGCGGAGTATACGGCTTAGCTTTCTATCTACTAGACGTAGAGGGGCGGCCACGCCTATTAAAAAGGGTCTTCTTATATACGGATCGACTTAAGGGTACCGGATAATTACTGCTCTTAAACAATAGTATAGGTTAGGAAGGTATTATAATTAATACGGCTCGCCGAATATTCGTTTACGGGCCGATTTTAATTATAGACCCCGAGCTATAGGCTTACGAGGTTATCGAAAAGCGGGCGAAGGTATATATTATATATATCGCTGCCGCTACTACTATTATACTAGGGACGCCGGATATAACTATTCCGTCTATAGACGATAAGGTAATATACGGACTAGTTGTTAAACTACCGCCGGAAATCGCTAACTACTAGGACGTGTTTTCGGAGTAGGCCGCGAAGGAGGCGCCCTTACAAAGAGACGCCGAATACACGATCGACTTATAAGACGGGGAGGAACCGCTATTCGGGCCGTTATATCCCCTATCTCGAGCCTAGCTAAAGGAGCTAAAAAAGTATATCGCCGCAGGGATAGCGAGCGGTCGTATCTAATAATTAATAAGCCTTATAGGCTTACTAGTACTATTCGTGCCTAAGAAGGATAGTAGCTTACGACTCTATATCGATTATTAAGGGTTAAACGCTATAACGATTAAGAATAGGTACCCTCTACCCCTAGTCGGCGAGCTATTAGATAGGCTCGCCGGGGTAAAGTACTTTTCTAAGGTGGATATCCGAGATACCTATTATAGGATCCGGATTAAGAAGGAGGACCGCTAGAAGATAGCGTTTAGAACGCGATATAGCCACTATAAGTATACGGTTATACTATTCGGGCTAATAAATACTCCGGCTACTTTCTAGGCGCATATTCACCGAGTACTCGCCGGTTTACTAGATATATATTATATCGCTTACCTAGATAATATCCTTATATATTCTATATTAAGGGAATAATATATAAAGGACCTAAAGAAGGTCCTGGATCGGCTTTATAGGGCCTAGCTATACGCGAAGTTATCGAAGTATAAATTCTACTATAACTAAGTAGACTTTTTAGGGTTTATAATAACCCGCGAAGGTATCGCGATAGATCCGGAACGTGTATATACGGTCGCCGAGTAGCCGGCGCCCGAGTTATTCCGAGATATCTAAGTTTTCCTCGGTTTTACTAATTTCTATAGGAGGTTTATTAAGGGATACTCTAGAGTAACCACGCCGTTAACTACGCTACTAAAAGGTAGTTAGGCGGGTAAAAAAAAAGGACCTTTTAAGTTCCTAGATAGCGCTAAGCGGGCGTTCGAATTACTAAAAGTCGCCTTCGGGTCGGCGACTATTCTACGGTACTAGAATCTAGTACTGGATATAAGGGTCGAGACGGACGCCTCGAATAAGGCTATTTCCGGGATCCTAAGTTAGAAGTATAAGACTGGATAGCGACCGGTCGCCTACTTCTCGCGGAAGCTTTCCGAGATAGAGTAATAATAGGGTATAGGGTAGTAAAAGCTATTAGCTATAATAGAAAGCCTCGAGTATTAGCGTTATTATCTTAAAGGCACGGGGTAGGCGTTTACTATACTAATAGACTATTAGGCGCTTAAGGGCGTATTAAACGCGCCGGCGCGGGACCTTCGTAGAAGGCTTACTAGGTGGGTATACTAATTATTATTATTCGACTTCGAGGTTTAATACCGTCCGGGTAAAACTAACCCGGTAAACGGCCTATTAAGACGGCCGGATTATATAGTGGATAAGACGCCGTATAATAATACGCTTTCTACCCTATTATAAAGATTATAACTAGTTAGCGACCTTCTAATAAGCGTTTATTAACGGATCGCGAGTATCTATCTTACCCTAATAAGTAACGCGGTAAAGATCGTATACGTTTAAGCCGCTCGGGTAACGCTACCCGAATATAGACCTAGTAAACATAAGCGGGTATAGACTCTATAGGAGGGGGCCCTGCCTAGCTTAAGAGATAAGGACGGAAGAGGGCTATAACCCCTACGTCCTATCGATAGTACTCGGCGTGTTATTATCGCTGCTATTACCCGCTCCCGAATATAAGACGCGGGATATAGGGCGACTGCCTAGCGAAGGGTCGCCGATAAGATATCGCCGACGCCTAAGGCTAATAAGGCTAGGGTTACTATAATACCGGATTAGTATATCCTATATTCTATAGCCTAAGAGCTAGCTAGGAATAAAACGGCAGGTCGGCGTATTATTAGCGAGGAACTAGAAGATCTAGTTAGAGGGCTATAAACCACTAACCCGGATTATATATCCTTAATTAAGAATATTCGCTAGGGGACCGGAAAGAGAGCGGGGTACTCTCTCGGAGATAAGGACGTGCTACTATTTAAGGGACGGTTAGTACTACCTATATAGGGCGCCCTAAGAGCGGAGGTCCTACGACGGCACTATAATAACCCCCGAGCCGGGTATATAGGAGCGAATAAGACGCTTAAGCTGATTTTAAGAAAGTTCTACTAGGTGGACTTAGCGGCGGATATTCGCGATTACGTCGCCGTATATTCGGCGTGTTAAGGGGTATAGGTGCTACGATATAAACCGTATAGATAGCTATAGACGCTACCGCTGCCTATATATCCGTTCTAAAAGATTAGCATGGATTTTATTACGGGTCTACCGCCTATAAAAGGGGCCGATAAGCAAATATATAACGCTATTTTAATAGTCGTTAACCGGTATATAAAGTATACCCTGTTTATTCCTACGCGGAAGGACCTAATAGCACCCTAGCTAGCAGCGTTACTATATAAGGAGGTTAAGTACCGATTCGGTAGCCCGGAGGGTATAGTAATAGACCGGGATAAGCTATTTACTAGTTAGTTTTAGATAGAGTTTTATTATAAGCGGGTAAATACTCGGCGACTATCCACCGTATACTACCCGTAAACGGATAGTTAGACGGAACGAATATATTAGTTTCTAATTAAGTACCTACGAATAATTACTAGCGATACGATAATATAGTGGCCTATTTAGTTATTAAAAGCGGGGTTCGCCTATAATAATAGCGAATATTCCTTACTTAGTATTTCGCTATATAAAGCGTTATACGGGTACTATCTATATATAGTGGAATATATCCGTCCTAGGGACGATACTAGGGTATAGGGCGTTCGAGAACGTATTAAGAAGCTAGCGGAAGTTCGGTAAAAGGTCCGCGAATACTAGGCGCGTGCCACGGAGTACTAGGCTCGGCACTATAATAAACGCCACTAACTATAGTAATATAAGGTAGGCGATATTATTAGACTATCTATAAGGAATTTCCGACTCCGGTAAGGGTCGAAGCTAGCACCGCGATATATTCGGGTATAAGTAACTAAGAGGATCGGCGAGTAGGCGTATAGGGTCCGCCTTCCTTCGTAGTATATAAGGATATATAATATATTCCTGGTATCCTTATTAGAACCGTGGAGAGACCGAGTAGCCGTAGAGCTATTAGCGAAGGATCTCCCGCTTTTAGAGGAGGAGTAAAATAAATAGGAGGTAGAAGATATTATTAGTTATAAGGAAGAATAAGGAAAAACGTTCTATCTTATAAAGTGGGCAGGCTAGCCGGTAAAGTATAATACCTAGGAACTAGAGGACCACCTAGAAAACGCTCTAGGGATCCGAAAGAGGTACTAAAAGCATAAAAAGTATATACACAAAAAGTAGGACGACTATAAGATAGTATAAGGCGCTAAAGGGTCGTCGGATATAAAAATAAGAACTTAATTACAGGTTATAATAACCTCTTTCCTTATAGTAACTAAATAAATAGGGTTAAAGCCCGAATAGTCTTAAAATATATCCTAAAGCTATTAGAATAAAGTTTAACGCTATTTCGGGCGGCTATTACCGGCGAATACTCGGCGAACTAAAGAAAAATTTAGTTACTAAAGCCGTGGAAATCGGTCTTATCACCGATACCGGCGGCTATAATACTATCGTTATTAGCGGGGGCCGATTAAGCGGCGGGTATATAGCGGCGAGGCGTGCGAATACGACGATAAGGGATATCCTCCTTATCGGAAAAGGTAAACGCCGGCGGCGTGTATTCGGTATCGCCAGAGGGAGCCGGAGTGTTAGTAGCCGGCGAGGCGGCAGAGGCTCGGCGATAAGCAGGGCGATAGGGATAAGCCGCGGCGGAATAAGGAATAGGCTCGATAGCCTTATTAGAGCTATCGGTAAAAAAAGATCGTTATCGTTATCGGCTAACGCGGTATAACCGTAGCGAGGGGCCGCTAAGCGATTAGTAAAATAATATACTAAAACAGAACGTCGAGGATTATCGATAACCGCTAAGAGGTCATCGAGGCTATTAAGGGCGGGGAACGTATCCAGGGCCCTTAAGCGAGCCTTATTATTAAAAGGTCGGTAACTATTTATAGCTAAATCCTTAGTAAATAAAATAAGCGACTTAACGTCGCGGATATTATCCTCGCGAGGGGGGCGAGTCTAGTTAAGTAAGGCTAAAGCCTCGGTATCGTTAAGGCGGCTAAAACGATATATAAGGTTAATCGTTATTAACGACCTTAGGGACGAGATCTCGTCTAAAAGTAATATTTAAACCTACTAACTATTAGTGTATAGCCGAAGGATCAGCGACCTAAAGGAACTTATATTCTTAACGGTAAGTTTTTTCTCGCTACGGGCTATAACGACACGGAACCACTTATAGGCTTTCGAAATACGCTTATAAGCGTAACGCTAAGCTATCGGCGTTAGGTTATCGTCTATTTCGTGGATACGCTTACTACTATTCTATAGTAACTAAGCGATACCTAAAAGGAAGTCGGGGATCTAATAAACTATTAGTATAGGGAAACGCCTAAGGGATAGCGAATATACGGCGGTATATTATTAATAACCGCGGGTATATACGATATAGCGACTAGCTCCTAAGCCGTCGCCGGCTTTATTGAAATATTCGATAATAATATACGAATCTAGACAGGAAACGTAAAAGACATAGGGAGCCTTATCTTTAAGCACTAAGGCCTAACCCTTAGCTATATCGAATTTTATATCGCGTAAGGCGATAATAAGCTATAAATTAACCTATAATATAACGGCGTGCGGTCGACGATAAAAATAATAATAATAATAATAACGATAATAATAATAGAAATTGATAGCTAGCAGTATAATCGATAAACGATCGGCGATTATAAAGATATAAGATGGTTATAGGAAGAAAATTAGGAGCTATAAAGGAGATTACGCGAGGAACTATATACTCGTCGCCGAACGGTTACCTAAGGTTAGGCATAATATCCGCGAAAGGTTAGATAACCATAAGCAATAATAATAAGCATCGCGGAGTTTCTATAGTAATATTCGGATAAATCACGAGGCATATAGTCGGCGATAGAACGCCGGCGAGCAGGTAAACAAAGGAGCGGCCACTCTTTCTTTTCTACGGGCTTTTAACAAGGGCTCGTATAAAGCCAAATAGAGAGAGATAATTAATCGCGATAAACGCGTAATTAAAGGCATTATAAGTCTGTGGGACTAGACTTATTAGGAGGGGGGGTAGTATAACGAGATAATCGCAGACCTATCGGCATATAGTCGGACCGATAACCGCGCACGGACCACCGATCCGAACCTATCTCTATACGTACGTTAAGGGATCAGTTTAATCCCTTAAGTTAAAGTCTTGGTTTAAAGTCAGCGCTTAGTTAACGAATATACTGCGATCACTCTACGATACTAAGCTATCGAGCCTTTTCTATGATATCTTTTCCTTAACTGAAGTCTACGGACTTTCCTTTCGTTATATCCCCTTTAATAACGGAAAATAACCCTTCTCGCTAAGGCTTATTAAATCGGGAAAGATAAGGGATAGGCCTATAAGGCGTATACTAGATACACGATGTTTAAAGCCACTACTAAAGAGTTAGCTGCGTTTTATGATATTACCGGTGCTCTTACCTTAGACACTTACCTGTTCTACTATATCCCTACTAAGATCCTCTTTATTTAGCTAAACGCCTCTAAAAAGTATAGGTTCTCCGCTATACTCATTTAACTAGTCGATAAGACCGAATAGCTTACTAAAGGAACCTTTAAGAAAACCGATATTCGACTAGTGCTTTATATTAGTAAGGGGCTAAACGCCGCTAAAGAAAAGTACTGGCCCACGGAACTTAAGGTCGCCTGCCTAGTATAGGCCGTTTATAAGACCCGTACTATTATTCAGTCCGCTTATTAGAACCCGACTATAGTCCTTATAGACTATGCCGCTACCGTCGGTATTATAAAGTCGATAGTCCTGTCTAGTACCGATAAGACCAGGCTAAATATAAAGCTTACCCTCTCCTCCGAGTTTCTTAGCTAATTCTAGTTAGATTATCGATATATCCCCGGTAAAATAAACATAGTAGCCGACGCTTTATCTTAGCTGCCTACTATTAACGGCCCCCTAGCCGAAGGTCTAAGCGAATTAGACCGGATTTAGGAAGACTAGGCTATACACTATATTAGCGAAATCTAAATAGAGGATAATATACGATAAAGGATTATCGAAGGATACGCTAACGACTCTAAGTAAGCACTTATCCTTACCTAGACCACTAACTATAACTTACTAGTTAAGATCCTTTTCGAGGTAAATAATAGTCTCTTATACTAGGTGGATTTAAATAAAAGAAAGCGCCTTTATATCCCCTTCTCCCTGCGTAAGGAATTCCTCTAGGCCGCCTATAACGACTAGTACTATTTTAGAGCTAAACGGATATAGTACGATTTAGTTAGCCGCTTCGTAATCCTATAACTCCGTAAAGAGGTCGACTTATATATCGCTTAATATAAGATATATCGTACCCACTAAACGGATCGGCAGGCTCCCCTTAATAAGATATAGCCTATCCTAACGCCCCTAATCCTTTTTTATACTATCGCTATAGACTTTATTATCGGACTGCCCGAAGTGCCCTCCGTAGGGATACCGTGGTAGCGCGAAGGCTTCCCTTTATTCGACGCCCTCCTAACCGTTACGGATAAGTTCTTAAAGGCCTCCCTGCTTATCCCTGGCTATAGCACCTATACCGCTAAGGACTAGGCGTCCGTGCTTTTTTAAGCCCTCTAGATAGGTAACTAGTATATCCCCCGCGCTATTATCTTAGACCGTGACCCTAAGTTCTTATTAGACTTCTAGATAACTTTATAGAAGGTAGCCGGAACTAAGCTAAAGTTCTTAATGGCCTAGTATCCTTAAACCGATAGTATTTCCGAGAGGAAGAACTAAACTATTAAGATCGGGATACGTATATACCTAGCGGATAACCTAAACGCCCTATAGCTAAAGGTAATTATACCTTTATAGTTTAACCTAAATAACGCCTTTAATAAAACACTTAGCTATATACGAAATAAGATACTATACGGCACTAAAACGAATAGCCTACTTAACCTAATTAGTAATATTAACCCTAAGTTTATATATAAGATATTTTAGGAGGATACGAAACTTATTATTATAATAGTATAGATATATATAAAGCGCCTATACGATAAGAAATAGCGTAATATTCGGTTTTAGCCCGGCGACCGCGTATATATCCGCCTTAGCCGCGGATACTCGCTCCTAGGTAAGGCTAGCCCTAAGCTCGGCGCTTAACGGATAGGCCCCTTTAAAGTCCTTAAGTAAGTATCGCCGCTAGCGTACCGATTAGATCTGCCTAAGACTCTTAACGTGTACCCCGTTATTAGTATTACTTAACTCTAAATAGTTAGGTTCACGGAGATACCCGAAACTAGAGGACCCGTTAACGTGTAAGATAAGGACTAAGAGTAATAGCGAGACCTATATAAACACTACGAGATCGAAGCTATCCTGGATAAACGGATTACCCGTAGGGGAAAAGGTAAGCCACGTACCGAGTACCTTATTCGATAAAAGGACTAGCCGGACTAGTGGAACGTCTAGATACTAGTAGACGTAATAGAAGCTCCGGATTTAGTGGAGGAATTCGAGGAACGTTAAAGAGCTTTAAAAGTGCTTCGCTTAGTATTAAAGGGAATAAAAGAGGTTAAAAGACTAGAGCCCGGCGAGCTCTAAAGAACTAAAGGGACCTATTTAGCCTTATGGCGGAGCCGGGCTAGGGCTAAAGAACCGTCCCCTATAATAACGGGAGCTCCTTTAGAAGGCATAACCGGTATAAAAAGAATAACACTATCTAATCTTGAACCGGTAAGAATAAAAGCCCTACCGGCTATATAGCCCTAGCGTACACGTAAATCAGTATAGCTAGCCCGAAAATAAAAGATTTCTCCCCGCTGCCTATAGCCTTACTATTTCCCTCTATCCTTTACTATAATTAAGCGATTATAATAACTATCGTGACTATAATCCGCTTAGCTACCCTATTATAATTATTCCCCTTATAGCCTTCCTATTATATCCTCTCTCCTACTTACTATCTATACGTTCTATATAGCTCTCCCTATAGCCTATCCCGTTAAGCTAAAATATTCCTATAGCTAATAACCACTAACGCCTTATACTTCGTAGTACTATACCCCTTTAATATCCACCGATTAAAAGACTAAGCCCTATAAGACACTTTTAACCGCTATTTCCGGAGCGGTAAGGACGGCTAAGGGCTTCCCTTCGCCGGATACTTCCGAGCTATCTCTCTGTTTAGAGACAAGAACAGGATCGAGACCTAGCTATAAGCTATCGGTCTAGCCTTCGCGGACTAAAAGAGTAATAATAGCGGCACTATTACCCGATATAGGCGGGAGGCAGTATAAAAGGGCTACGACTACCCTAAGGATAGGGGAATAAATAAAACGATCTTCGCTCCTAGTAATATTACTAACCGTATAGTAACGGAAGCGGAAGCAAAGGATATTATACTTAACTACCCGTAGCCTTAATTTTTACTTGATTATAGCCGTATTATCTTATAGTGGTAGTAAGCGAACTAAATATTCGAGGAATACCTTATAATAGCACGATATAACGCCCCCCGGGGGCCGGGAGGCTAATTCCTATATAGGAACGCCGTAAGAACTATACCTGGCTCGACTATCGATAACGGATCCCTAATACCGCGACTATTAGGCGTGATACGCCCCCGCTAATAGGCTACCCTACTAGTAACCACCTTATTCGATAAGGGTATAGTCGAAACCATTAATTAAGCTAATAAGCTCGCTCTAGAAATAGTCGCTATTATTAAGCACTTATAGGACCCCACGATAGACCAGGCCAGCTTCCCGATAACCATAGCCCTATTCTGTAACGCCCTTAAACCCCGCGCCGAAACGATTAAAGCCTACCTAGAAAGTATAGCCACGTAACACACGCCTCCTATCCGGTTAGTAACTGATATACTTACGAATATATTAATCAGCTAAGGGCCACCGGCGACCGTTACTATAGGTCCTAGCCGGCTTACGCCGATATTCGTAACCGGTACTAAACGACCTATAACGGATAACAGTAACCAGCCTATTACTAAGCGACTCTTCACGTAACGCATAGGCGAGGATAAGGTCTAGGTCTAAACCATAAAGAGTTTCGCCTCGTGTCTATATAACGCCTTAGCCTAATTCTATATCGAGGAGTTTACTATAGGCGGATAGAACCTGTGCACTATTCGCTAGCGCGCCTATAGTATAGTTTTCCTGCTACCGGCTAGGAAGTTTACGGAATAATTTATCTCTAACTATATAGCGAATAACGCTATCTGGAATACCGCGGATCTCCTACTACTAGTGGCGCTCTGGCGTATAGAGTCCTAAGTCTATATAGCGCGTCTAAAGAATAACGGATTACTAGGAAGCGGTAAGCGAAGCGTAATAGTATAGCGCTTTATCGACGACCCCGACCTAGCCGTCGCCTTTACGTACTATACCGTAGCTATTTAGGAGCACTATAATAGCTGGGCCTATAAGGGTATTCTGGCTTTATACGATATAACGCCGTTAGACCTTAGAACCAGGTACAGCGAAATCACTATAAAGGAGGTGGCCGCTATCACCGGCCTTAACCCGGATACCTAGGGTATCCTAAGCGACGAGCCCGACGCACCCACCGTGACTATTATCTAATAGCACCCGCTTACCCTTTATTTCCGTTTTTATATTTTCTTTTAAGGGTCCCTGGTTAGTAATTCTATAATAGATAGACGGGCGGCCGGATATACTCACTAGTGCTATACACGGAACCCACGGAGTTAGAGAACGCGCCCGGAAGGCGCTATCTTATATAGTAAATATTTTTTTTAATAGTAAAGAGAGAGAGTGCCTATATCTATAATATATTATTAGTATAATAATCGGCCTAGCCGAGTCTAAGCTAGACTATATAGACTTAAATATAGTTAGAAGCCCGCGGGACGCAGGGCTTTATCCTTCCCGGGGTATATACTACGCACCACTATCCGATACTATACCAGCACTAAAGCCCGTATAGCGCCGGATTAGTGCCAGCACTATACTAGCACTAAAGCCCGTATAGCGCTGGATTAGTGCCAGCATTATACTAACACTAAAGCCCGTATAGCGCTAGATTAGTGCTAGCATTATACTAGCACTAAAGCCCGTATAGCGCTAGAATAGTGCTAGCACTATACTAGTATTAAAGCCTATATAGTGCTAGAATAGTGCTAGCACTAGCTAAGTCCTAGATAGACTAAGGTTTCCCCGTGGCTATATAGAGCGGGAACCTCGCCCTCTCCTTTAGATAATCCATCCTATTTATATATTATTTACTACACCCTAAGGTTACCTAACTCAAATCCTCTTGTAGGTCCTATAGTACTGGCTGGCTAGAGATATATACGGTTAGTGTATATTATCTGCCCTGCCTTCTATCTTTAAGCCACCGCCCTGAAGCTAATAGGCGCTAGGTAAGAAGCGCTAGGTCTAACCCTCGGTCTAATCTATAGGTAGAGAGCTCTTACTAGCTATAGACTTAGCAGTTTTACTTTATGTATTATGGAAATAAAGTGTAGGTATACTGCTTAAGGAAAGGGCTTTAGATATCTCTTAATATATATATATATATATATATAGGAGACATTTATTCCGACTAGGGCATTATATAGTCTAACTAGGGCACTACTAATAGCACCTGACGCTAGCCGGCTATGGTAGTAACTCTTATATAATCTATCTACTATATAACTATGATATTATTAAGGGAAACTTTAATAGGCCCCTGATTCCTAATAGCAGGCCCCTACTAAGTGGGTCATAACTCCACAAGTTCTCTTATATATAAACGGCCTATTTCTCTATACTAAAACGGGGTCTCCCGCTATGTAGGTATAAGCAGTTACATTTATACTAACTTAATTAAAGTATATATAAATTATAATATAGCTAGCTGCCTACATACCTTTGTAAAAGTAGGTGTAATTATCACACTCCTACCTTTTTATATTCTAACCTCTTCTATTAACACTATCCATAACTATCGCGATAAAACGACTTTATAGCCTTGGGCCACCTGCCGGCTCTATCTATAGTATACTTTCTAAAGCTTAGTAAGCTATATAGACCCACGCCATTGCTAGCGGTTACTCCCCCGTTATTAAGTTCTAGTATCCGAATAATAGTAATCTAGTGCGTGGCACGTATCGCTACGGAAAAGGGCGGGTAGCTATACCTTAAGGATCCTCTGAAATCCCTGTAAGTAAGCGTAGGAAGACCTCTACTTAGATAATAAACTACCCCGTTAGGATTAACGTTAAGAGATAACGTGATAGTAGGTGGGTAGTAGAGGACATATATAGTCGTGATAGTAACGAAGGAGCCTCCTCTTATAACCACCTATAGGTTAAAGCAGCTGCCTTCCTAGCCTTTTATTCCTAGGGCCTGTTATTATATAAGGATAAGATTATTAACCTATAGAATACTAGTATCCGACCCTAGTAGATTATAACCAGGCTTAGGAACCCGTAAGGCGAAGGAAAACAGCCTCTTTAAGTGACCTATATAGATATCGTTAACCTGCTTATAAGGCACCGTCGAGATAAGCTTACTAGACGCAGCCCTCTCTAGTGGCTTTATAAGGTATCGTGTATCTTAATCGCTTTTCCCCCCTTTTATATTAGAAACCCTACTAACTACTACTATTTTTATAGTAACTTAATAACGACTTGAGCTTCTTTTACCGCGATCTCTAAGACGATATAGGCCGCGTATAGAGCCTCTTTATTACTCCATAAACAGCTCTTCTACTTCTTCGGTAGTTACCTAATATCCTACTAATAGATTATACCTATAAGACTAATAGATTTAATATATCTTTTATTAGTATCTATGGTATCACGCCTTTTCGGAAGGCGTTCTAAGTTACCTGTGTTTTCCTGCCTAAAGAGACTAAGGCTTAATATAGCTAGGCTTTGGACTGCCTCTCTTAGTTCTTAGGCAGTGATTTTCCTCGCCTACACTATATTATTATAGATTATAAGCTTACCCTAATTAACTCTTTATAAAAGGACCTAATAATAGGCTTAGCTTACTTAATCTTATATAGATAGTATATTAACACGAATATAATCGCTAAGACTAAGAGGTTCTTCCTAAAAGCTATACGAATAAGTAGTGGTTAACTTAAACGCGACCTATAGTTTACTACTTTCCTTTAGGCTTAGAATATCTTAATTAGTTACGGTATAGAAAAAGCGTTTAACGAATAGCTAGCCGACTTCTAAAATAGTAGCATATACCTAGCTAGCATAGTTAGTTATACTATAAATACCTAGATTACGCTATTAAAAAAGAAGATCGTTCTATATTAGCTAAACCGAATACTCTATTTTAGAACTCTTATAATATTGGTTATAGAGTCTTTATACACGAGCGTTAAGTCCTTCCTTTACTCTTTTATAGGCGACCTTATAATAGTCTTTCGGAAGATACGATTATATTAGCGGAATTAGGAATAAAAGATTATAATCGAGCGAAGTAAGCGTTAAAATAGCGTTCTATTTTTAATATAATCGTCTCTTTTTAGCCTTATTCGGCACTAGCTTATACCTTAAGCCCTTAGTATTCTATAGCGTAAAGAGCTCCTAAGCGTATAATAAACAGGTAATTACCTGCCTTACCTAATCCTTTAAACCCACGGCTTACCCTGCCATCACGTGCTTACTTAGCACTTACGCGATAACGAGCCATTTACGCTTTAATCCTTTAATCGCTATTAGTATTAGGAAAGGGATACTAAAGCTTTAGCTGCTAATATAGGTACCTGTCCCTAGGTGCCCTTAGATCCGATGCTAGTTCGCGGTAGAAGACTCCTAAGGGGCGCCCTAGAGATATCCAGTTTAAGGCGCGTAAGGGGCTATAGTCGGAATAGTATAAGGAGACTTCTATTAGGGTTTAAGATTACTTAGAATAAGGAACGGAACGAAGCAGTGACGCCTCTATTAACGGCACCGCCTGCCCTTCTTAGTGTTAATATATATAAGCCTAGGACTATGGCACCGTGTTAGAGCTATAGGATCTACGAAGATAATAAAGGGGAAGAAGAGGTTATGATTCCTGCCCGTTTTAAGGGCATAATTAATACGCGTATAAAGGAATTAGCGCAGAGCAATAAGGCGTTAGAGGAGCTATTCTAATAAGATAGATAGAGTGTATTATTTACGTATTTAGTATAAGCGGCTGGTTATAGGTTAATCGCACTAAGTAAGGCCGAATAATCATATTAGCTAGAATTAAGGAAAGGAAAGGAAAAGATCTATAGAGAGGTATAGAATTTACTAGGTTTATACGAATCCGCGGTAAGGGCAGCGCGAGGTCCGAGCATCGGACCTACGTGCTAATTAGCAGTTCCGGCCTTATGCCAGAACTATACTTTTAAGGGGTTAACCCGTGATATTACCCCCCTCCTCCCCCCCCCCCCCCCGGTGGGCCGTAATAACTAAGTGCTGAATCCGTTTTTACCTAAACGCGTCGCGAGAGAGTTATATATCCTCCCTTATATCGGGTATATTCGAGTCGCGCGTCGTTCGCGGCGACTTCGCTCCTAAGTCGCTAGCGTTCCGCGTCACGCTAAGCGCTTACTCTTTATATTAAAAACGCCCGGTTACTCCTCCTTCTTTATTCGCTAACTATTATAATAAACAGCTCTATAGGCTTTTATTATATTCCGTAGTTTAATATCGTAGTATAAGCATAGCTTCGCCCGGCTTTTTATTCGTAGTTAATTCTTCCTTTATAAGGCTATAACGTCGTTTTAGTAGTAAGCTCCGTTATCCATTCTATGCTAGGAGCCGTGCCGTTCCTTGCTAACTTATAGCGTAGTTACTCTATACTCGTAGCCTTTCGTTAATTTTATAAATCTCGCCCTTTAACTATTCTATTAACTATTATAAGTCTCCTAATAAGTCCTCGCGCTAATCTAGTTAGGTCATAGCTAGTAGAGTACGTCTAGATATCTATACCCCGCCATAGCGCCCGTCACGCCTACGAGGGCACCGTTAAAAAGCAGCCGGCCGCTAGCGATATTATATCCCCCCCCCCCTTTAATAATAAGGAACGCTACTAATCGGTTCAAAGCATAGCTAAGGAGGCCCTCGCCGCTATAGCGAATACTAGTAAGCGTCCGGCTAAAAAGGAGGTTTATAATAAGGCCTTATACTTCGCTATAAGGATCTTACTAACTCTCCGGCAGGCTAAGACGCCTAGTAAACGACTACGCGGCCTACGCCACCCCCCTAGTCGTTATTATAACGATTTCTGCCGCCCCTACGCTAATCGTATTATAGGTATTAAAATAAAGTTTAACTAGACGTATTATAACTAATCCGGCCCCGGCGCTACCCGTAAAAAGCCTAAATACTATAGGTACGCTATAGGATCCTATGCCTACCGCCTAGTAAGTTCCTTATAATCTATAAGCTAAGTAGTTAAGACTAATATCCCTAGCTCTTTCCCGGCGCTACTAAGTTCGTTTATCCTATAGCTACCGCGGGTTATACTATACACGATAATCTAGATAACGATAATGTGGGTATTCCCGAACCTTCTTTAAGGTCGCTACTAACTCTAGTCTAGCTCCGTAAGGCCTTCGAA
Source organism: Sodiomyces alcalophilus JCM 7366 (assembly GCF_042370955.1). NCBI lineage: Eukaryota > Fungi > Ascomycota > Sordariomycetes > Glomerellales > Plectosphaerellaceae > Sodiomyces > Sodiomyces alcalophilus. The sequence continues at coordinate 3,943,767 of NW_027263535.1, read as the reverse complement.
TTAGCTCGCGGCGACTACTATACCTTTTTATCCGAGGAACCCCCCGCTACCACCGCCACCACTACTAACGCCGTGTAATAAAAGGAAAGTCTATGGACTTTAGTTAAGGAAAAGATATTATAGAAAAGGCTCGATAGCTTAGTATCGTAGAGTGATCGCAGTATATTCGTTAACTAAGCGCTGACTTTAAACTAAGACTTTAACTTAAGGGATTAAACTGATCCCTTAACGTACGCATAGAGATAGGTTCGGATCGGTGGTCCGTGCGCGGCTATCGGTCCGACTATATACCGATAGGTTTACGATTATCTTATTATACTACCCCCCCCCCTAATAAGTCTGGTCCTATAGACTTATATTATCGTTATACCCTTAACTACGCGTTTATCGCGATTAACTATCTCTATCTGGTTCTATATAAGCCCTTGTTAAAACCCGTAAGGAAAAAGAGTAGCCGCTCCTTTTATTAACTTATTTATCGGCGTTCTATTACCGACTATATACCTCGTGATTCATCCGAATATTACTATAGAAACTCCGCAATATTTATTATTATTACCTATAGTCATCTAACCTTTCGCGGATATTATACCTAGCCCTAGATAACCGTTTAGCGACGAGTATATAGTTCCTCGCGTGATTTCCCTTATAGCTCCTAATTCTCCTCTTATAACTATCTTTAGTCCCTTATTATAATCGCCGACTATACGGCGATTATTCCGCTTATCTTGATTCTATTATTATCATTATTATTATTATCGTTATTAATAACGCCGATTATTCGCTATTATATCGTCGGTTAATTTACAGGTTACTATAGCTCTTCGTGAGCTTAAATATAACGCCGACGAGGGCTAGGAGTCGGCTATTAGGGACGAGGCTCCCTGCTTATTTTACGTATTCTATTTAGACTCGTATATTAGCATCGACTACCTTAATAAAGCTAGCGACGGTATAGACGCTAGTCGCTGCGTTACCTATGCCCGCGGCTATTAATAGTGTACCGCTATAAGTCCGCCGACTATTCGGCGTTTTCCTTATACTAATTAGTTATTAGATTCTGGATTCCCTGCTAGGCGCTACTTAGTTACTATAGAATAATAATAAGCCCGTTTATATAGTAGATAATAACCTAACGCCGATAGCTCGGCGTCGCGCTTATAAGCGTATTTCTAAGGCCTATAAATAGTTCCGCGTAGTTATAGACCGCGGTAAAAGGAAGCTCACCGCTAAAGATATAAGTTCTTTTCTTCCGGTCGCCGATTATTAGGCTATATCTCTAATAGTTAGTAGTCGTAGATACTGGTTCTAGATAAGATTTCGTCCTTACGTTCTATAATAACGGTCGACTTTATACACCGTCTTAGTCGTATTAATAACGCCGAAGCGTCGGCGTTATTAAACCAGACTCGTCCTCCGCGCGAGGGCGATATTCGCGACGTTAAGTCGCTTATTACCTTTATTAAGGATTTAGCGATAAACGGTTACTATCTATTCGATTACGAGGATCGTTTACGTGGCCTTAACGCCTTACTGGCTCTAGACGGTCTTATTAGCCTCCTATCGGCCATTAGTAACCCTTATCGTTCCGCTCTAGTATATCGCTTCGCTAGTCGATCGGCGGCTACTCGCTATAATCACGCCTCCGCTAATAGCGATAATAATCCTTTTACCGATAGCTCTAATAGGGCTATCACGCCGGCCTCTTATCCTATTATAGCTCGTCCTTATCGCCTAGCTTATCGTCGAGCTTCCGCCGCCTTATCGGCCACTAGTCCCCCGGCTCCGACTAGCGATACCGAGTATACACCGCCGAATTTTACCTCTTCCGATAAGGAGGATATCCCCCCTCATCGTATCTATACGCCTTGCCGTTATACCCCCGCCGCCTAGTCGAGCCCTAATAATAATAACGCCGAAACTAACTTCTATAGTTTTAGTAATTAGTTAGTTTTTATTCGCCGAGTAATCGCCGGTAATAATCGCCCGAAATAGCGTTAAACTTTATATAGATAGTTTATAATTTTAGGATTAGTTAGGGCTTAACCCTATTTTATTTAGTTATTATTAAGGAAAAGCTTATTATAACCTGTAATTAAGTTCTTATATTTATATCCGACGACCCTTCGGCGCCTTATACTATCTCATAGTCGTCCCACTTTTTATATATATATTTCTTATACTTCTAGTACCTCTTCCGGATCCCTAGAGCGGTTTCTAGGTAGTCCTCTAGTTCCTGGGTACTATACTCTACCGGCTAGCCTACCCACTTTATAAGATAGAACGTTTTCCCTTATTCTTGTTTATAACTAACGATATCTTCTACCTCCTATTTATCTTACTCCTCCTTTAGAAGCGGGAGATCCTTCGCCGATAGCTCTACGGCTACTCGGTCTTTCCACGGTTCTAATAAGGATACCGGGAATATATCGTGTATTCTTATATACTACGCAGGGAGGCGAACCCTATACGCCTACTCCCTAATTCTCTTAGTTATTTATACCCGAATATATCGCGGTGCTAGCTTTAACCCTTACCGGAATCGGAAGTTCTTTATAAATAGTCTAATAATATCGCCCACCTTATACTACTACGGTTAGTGGCGTTTATTATAGTGCCGAGCCTAATACTCTATAGCACGCGCCTAGTATTAACGGACCTTCCGCCGAACCTCTACTAGTTTCTTAATATATTCGTAAACGTCTTATACCCGGGTATTATCCCTAGGTCGAATATATTCTACTATATATAGATAGTACCTATATAACGCTTTATACGGCGAGATACTAAATAAGGAATACTCGGTGTTATTATAGGCGAACCCTGCTTTTAATAACTAAATAGGCCACTATATCGCCGCGTTACTAGCGATTATTTATAGGTACTTAATCAGGAACTAATATATTTATTCCGTCTAACTATCCGTTTATAGGTAGTATATAGTAAATAGTCGCTAAGCGTTCGCCTACGTATAGCAGAACTCTATCTAAAACTAAGTAGTAAATAGCTTATCCCGGTCAGTTACTATACCCTTTAGGCTACTAAATCGGCACTTAATTTCCTTATATAATAGCGCCGCTAGCTAGGGTGCTATTAGGTCCTTCCGCGTAGGAATAAATAGGGCGTACTTTATATACTAGTTAATAATTACTAGGATAGTATTATACGTTTACCTATCTACCCCTTTTATAGGCGGTAGACCCGTAGTAAAATCTATACTAATCTCTTAGAACGGATATATATATAATAGCAGTATCTATAGCTAACCATACGGCTTATATCATAACACCTATACCCCTTAACACGCTGAATATATAACGATATAATCGCGAATATCCGCCGCTAAGTCCACCTAGTAGAACTTTCTTAAAATCAGCTTAAGCGTCATATTCGCTCCTATATACCCAGCTCTAGGGTTATTATAATGCTATTATAGGACCTCCGCCCTTAGGGCGCCCTATATAGGTAGTACTAACCGTCCCTTAAATAATAGTATATCCTTATCTCTAAAAGAGTACCACGCTCTTTTTCTAGTCCCTTAACGAATATTCTTAATTAAGGATATATAATCCGGGTTAGTAGTCTATAGCCCTCTAACTAGATCTTTGAGTTCCTTACTAATAGTATACTAACTTACTATTTTATTCCTAGCTAGCCCTCTAGCTATAGAACGTGGGATATACTAATCCGGTATTATAGTAACCCTAGCCTTAGCCTTAGGCGTCGGCGATATCTTATCGGCGACTCTTTACTAGGTAGTCGCCCTATACCCCACGTCTTATATTTAGGAGCGGGTAATAGCAGCGACGATAACACGCCGGGTGCTATTAGTAGGATATAGGGGTTATAGCCCTTTTCCGTCCTCGTCTCTTAAGCTAGGCAGGGTCCCCTCTTATAGAGTCTATACCCGCTTATATTTACTAGGCCTATATTCGGGTAGCGTTACCTAAGCGGCTTAAATCTATACGATCTTTACTATATTACTTATTAGGGTAAGGTGGATACTCGCGATCCGTTAATAAACGCTTATTAAAAGGTCGCTAATTAGTTATGATCTTTATAATAAGGTAGGAAGCATATTATTATATAGCGTCTTATCCACTATATAATCTAGCTATCTTAATAGGCCGTTTACCGGGTTTATCTTACCCGGACGGTATTAAACCTCGAAGCCGAATAACGATAATCGGTATACCTATTTAGTAAGCCTTCCGTGAAGGTCCCGCGCCGGCGTGTTTAGCACGCTCTTAAGCGCCTAATAATCCGTTAGCACCGTAAACGCCTATCCTATGCCCTTAAGGTAGTAGCGCTAATACTTAAGGCTCTTTACTATAGCTAATAGCTCCTACTATCCTATACCCTATCGTCACTTTATCTTAGAAAGCTTCCGCAAGAAGTAAGCGACTAGTCGCTATATAGTATTATACTTCTAGCTTAGGATCCTGGAAATAGCCTTATTCGAGGTATCCGTCTAGACCCTAGTATCTAATACTAGGTTCTAATACCGTAGAATAATCGCCGACCCGAAAGCGACCTTTAGTAATTTAAACGCCCGCTTAGCGTTATCCGGGAACTTAAAAGGTCTTTTCTTTTTACCCGCCTAATTACCTTTTAATAGCGTAGTTAACGGCGTAGTAACTCTAGAGTATCCCTTAATAAACCTCCTATAGAAATTAGTAAAACCGAGGAAAACTTAGATATCCCGGAATAACTTAGGCGCCGTCCACTTAGCGACCGTATATATATATTCCGGATCTATCGCGATACCTTCGCGGGTAATTATAAACCCTAAAAGGTGTACTCGGTTATAGTAAAATTTATACTTTAATAGCTTTATATATAGCTAGGCCCTATAAAGCCGATCTAAGACCTTCTTTAGGTCCTTTATATACTATTCCCTTAATATAGAATATATAACCATATTGTTTAGGTAAGTAATATAATATATATCTAATAAACCGGCGAGCGCTTAGTAAACGTACGCCTAGAAAATAGCCGGAGTATACGTTAGCACTAATAGTATAACCGTATACTCGTAATAGCCGTACCGTATTTTAAACGCCGTCTTTTAGCGGTCCTCCTTCTTAATCCGGATCTTATAATAGGTATCTCGGATATCTACCTTAGAAAAGTATTTTGCCCCGGCGAGCCTATCTAATAGTTCGCCGACTAGGGGTAAAGGATACCTATTCTTAATCGTTATAGCGTTTAACACTTAATAATCGACACAGAGTTATAACCTACCGTCCTTTTTAGGAACGAATAGGATTAGTAAGCCTATAAGGCTTATCGACTATTAGATATAACCGCTCGCTATCTTTTTAGCGATATACTTCTTTAGCTCCTCTAGCTAGGCTTAAGATAAGGGATATAACGGCCCGAATAGCCGTTCCTTCCTGTCTTATAAGTTAATCGTGTATTCGGCGTCCTTTAAAAAGGGCGGCTCCTTCGCGGCCTGCTCCAAAAACACGTCCTAGTAGTTAGCGATTTCCGGCGGTAGCTTAACGACTAGTCCGTATATCACCTTGTCGTTATCTATTAACGGAATAGTTATATCCGGCGTCCCCGGTACGATAATAGTAACGGTAGCGATATATATAATATATACCTTCGCCCGCTTTTCGATAACCTCGCGAGCCTATAGCTTAGGGTCTATAATTAAAATCGGCCCGTAGACAAATATTTAGCGAGCCGTATTAATTATAATATCTTCCTAACCTATACCATTATTTAAGAGTAGTAATTATCCGGTACCCTTAGGTTAATCCGTATACAGAAAGACCCTTTTTAGTAGGCGTGGTCTCCCTTCTACGTCTAGTAAATAGAAAGCTAAGCCGTATACTCCGCGAACCCTCGCCGGGCTGCTATTAAAGCCTTTAATCTCCGGGGTCTTAACCTCTAAGAGCGGTTTTAACCCTAGGCGTTCTACTAACGCCGGGCTAATAATATCTACCTACGTATAGGTATCTAAATCTATACTAAACTCGATCTCCTTCCCGTAACAGATTACTATTATAGTAGATCTCGCTACCTCGCTAACTATAATCGCTAGCAAATCGTTAGACATAGGTCCGGCCCCCTTATTACCTACGCCGACTTATTTCCCGATAAATAGAGTTCTTTAACCCGAGTATTATTATTAAGGTCGTTATATATAGCGTACACGTTACTAACGCGGGCGCGAGCCTTCGCCGCCCCGTTATCGGTTATCTATTATTCCTTATTATTATAGCAGTCCTTAGAATAGTAACCCTTTTTACCGTAGCTATAGTACTCGTCTATAAAGGCACGCGTGCTAGGCTACGCCTATATAGGCTCTAGGCCCGATACCTTTTAACCCGTTAGGGGCGCCCCCTTTAAGTGTATCTTACCTAGTTTAGCGGGTATATACCGACTAGTCGCCGGAGTACTTACTTACCCGACTCGAGTAACTATCTAAACGCTAGAAGTTCGATAAGGTCCTTTTATAACCGGTATCCGATCGCTTACTACTCGCCTTCTCGATAAGGCTTATATCCTAGAATAGCTATACCTCTTAAGCCAGCGTCACGGCCTTATCTAATTTAGTCCTCCGCTCTCGTATCTTATGCTTAATATATAAAGGTAATCGACTAAAATAGTCGTACGCACGCTCTTCGCTTCCGCTCGTCTCCTGGCCTAATAGCCTATACAGGTTATCCTACCCTTTAAATAGTTTTATTAGAGTTATATCGCTGGTTATTCGTAGCTTACGAAGTTCCTTATAGTAATAGTACCGTTATATATCACGGGATAGATACTCTTGCTAAATAAACGCTATAAAGTCGTCCTAGTTCGGGTCAGCGATCTTCCTGGTATAATGCCTCTAGAACGTCTAGAAGGCGTATTCGAGCTTCGTTAAAGCCTATTCAATCTATTATAGTATTAGGGTACTAGGTCTAAACTGGTTCCTAGCCTTAATCGCTACTGACTAATCGTTGATTTCTGTGACTATGGATAACTCTCTAATTAGCTTATAATTATATACTGGCGGTTTGGATAATCATGCCGGGGTACCGGTCGTTTAGCGAGTTTCTTTATAATTACTCGGTTAATCTCGCTCTATTACTAAAGATACTACGAAAATATTATAATTAACGCCTTTTATAGTAACGTTAAGGGGCTAGCGACGGATCGCCGATTAACCTATAAATCACTATCTTTAGGACTAAGCGTAACCGGCGTATCCGTTAACCCCTTGTTTTTATCCGGTCCCTGCTCGGGCACCGTTATTATTAGTTTTAGTATAATAGGCGCCTGCTTAGCGTCCGCCTTATTAGGTCCCCCCGGGGGGACGCTTATTCCTCGAGTCCTTCTTAGTGGTATCTTCAGCCTAACTACCTTAAAGGTGTGGAAGTTAAAGAATTATAATAAAAGGAAAGTCCGTGGACTTTAGTTAAGGAAAAGATATTATAGAAAAGGCTCGATAGCTTAGTATCGTAGAGTAATCGTAGTATATTCGTTAACTAAGCGCTAGCTTTAAACTAAGACTTTAACTTAAGGGATTAAACTAATCCCTTAACGTACGTATAGAGATAGGTCCGGATGCGTGGTCCGTGCACGGCTATCGGTCCGACTATATGCTGATGGGTCTGCGATTATCTCGTTACACGCCGCCTCCGCCTCCGCCCCTATTAATAATAGCGACGGTCTCCGCTATAAGGCAAAGGCCCTCCGCTAGGAGGTTTAAGGTTAGGGCGCCACGATAACGCGCCTCCTAAAGGGTATTCTCGCCGCCCTCTAAGGAGGTAGCGATCCTATTACTAGTAGTAATAGTAATAGTAATAAGGGCGGTTCGGGTAATAATACCGCTGACTAAAGGCCTTTACGGAGACACTATCTGCCTCTTTAGGAACCGGTAAGGGGGCTAGTAAATTCCCCCCCTTTAATTAACTTACGACTAAAGGTTATCCTCCCCTTATATCTAGGTCTCCTTATCTTCGCGTATACCTCGTAGTATAGTCTTATAAAGGCCTATTATTTATATCGGCGGGGCCGTATTTTACTTCGAAAATATTTAACGCCGTAGTATCCTTTATAGAGTTTAGCGGTTCCTAAGTAGGTTCTGCGTATCCTGCCTAGCGCACTAATACTTTATATTATACGCCGCGACCTCGCCGCTTATTCTATGCATATAAAATGCTTTCTATTTCCTACTCTTCGTTACTATAAAGGGTGTCCCGGATCGGTTCGGGTTAAGGGTTAGTCACGACTTATCCAGGGAGGGGGTCGTGGCTAGCTCGCTTTGGGATATCGATATAGAAATAAGAATATATCCCCGAGGGTATATCTAACTCGATAATATAGGAGTTAATCACTTTCGTCACTCAATACTTCTAGTATAGCCAGCTTAGCTTCTTTGAAGGCCTAGGCGTAGAGTAGTTAGCTATAAAAAGCTAGGCAAGGTCTTTTACTTTAAAGCGCTCCGCCGGGAGTCGCCGCTTATTCGCAGTTTCCTTATCCTATAATTACTTTAAGGCTATAGCTGCCTATATAAACTCTACAGCCCCTTATAAGCGACTTAATAGATTATAAGCGGTGGCTTCCTTTAAGTATACGGGTATAGGGTCGTGCATTTAGATAGGGTCGATATAGAACCCGTATTCTAAGAAGAAAGGGCTTAGCTATGTTATTAAGCTCTTCCTGTTATTAAGCGATAACTATATAGCGGGTAATAGGCGACCCTAGTTATCCTAGGAATAATATACGAAGGTATAAAGGTAGGCCTAGATATCCTAGTTTAGTCTTTTAGGTCCTTTATCGGTTTAAGAGTAGTAAGCTATGCTAAGTCGCTGCTTAATCTTTACGAGTTTATAAAAGTATCGCTAGAACCTCCCGGTCTAGTTAAAGCCTTAGTCGCTAATAATTAAGAGGGGTATACTATAAAACCTAAAATAGCAGTTTAGGAAGCGTTCCGCGTAGGCCTCTGCTTCTATTATCTTTATCGCTTCTAATATCACTAACTTTATTAGCCGGTCCGTAATTACTTATAGGCACCACGCCCTACCCTTACCGGTAAGTAGCAGGTTTATTATAAAGTCTATCGCGAGGTAGCTACGGATTCGCTCCGGTATAGGTAGTGGTTTTAGTAGTCCGCGCTTCGCGTTCCGCTATTAGTTACTCTTATTACACGGATTATAGTTACGGATAAACTTCTGTATATTATTATTTATACCGGGCTAAAAGGACTACCGGGCTATTATAATAATCGTGTTCTCCTTATCCGGGTAGCCACTAATAGCAGAGCTATAGATAGCCTATACTAGGCGTCCTCTTAGCGGCGAGTCCTCTCCGGAGCTAGGAACCTAAAGATAATCCCGGAAGGTTATATATCCCGCGGGGTTAAGAGAATATTCCGCGATCTATAGCTATAATCCTAGGGATAGGTTAAAGCTATAAGCTTTTATAGTAATCGCGGCGAGGACCCCGTAGCACTAGGGGTTAGTCGTTATAGTTTCGTCCTAAAGTTATTAAAGGTCTTTATTTACTTTGAATACACGCTTAAAGGATATCCTCCGTATCGTTAGTTTAGGGATCGTTTTCGGGATTATAGAGTTAGGTATTAGTTAGATTACCCGTCCCTATTCCTGGTTATCTAAACTATCCTTTAGTGCGTTCTATTTATAATAGGAGAATATATCCGCTACGAAGTTCTTAGTACCTCGCTGGTACTCTAGTATAAAGTTAAACTAGGCTAGTTCGCCGGCCTAGCGGCTTTGCCTTTTAGTAAGGGACCGGTTAGTTATAAAGTACTTAAAAGCCTTATAGTCCGATAATATTATAAATTACTCGTAGCTAGTTAGTTCTGCCTTCTAGGTAAGTATATGGCTTATAATTACTAATATCTCCTTATTATAAATTAGGTAGTTATACTCCGCTAGGGTAAGCTTATACGAGTAATATATAACTACGCAGCGATATCCTATCTTATCCACCTATAATAAGATACTACCTAACGCGTAGCCTGAGTAGTCGGTTTCTAGTATAGTCTTATAGTCTGGGTTCTATAACTATAGGACAGATTCTATCTAGAAAAGTCGTTTTAGCTCCTTAAAGGCGGCGTCTTCTTCGGCCCCCCACCTAAAGAGTCAGTCCTTTTTTATTAGTGCCGAGAGGGGGGCCGTGATACCTATAAAGTCATAAATAAATATCCGCTCCTAGTTCGTGAATCCTAAGCAGCTTCGTACTCCCTTTATAAAGGTAGGAGCCTCCTAGTCACGGATAGCTTTTAACTTCTCGGGGTTATAAGATACTCCCTTATCTATTATAACGATAAAGCCTAGATATTCTACCCTTATTACGCTAAACTTATACTTAGCCGGGTCTAGGTTTAGGCCGGTATCTATAAGCCTACATAGTATTAGTCGGACCTTCGCCTCGTCGTCCTTATTAGATCTACTCGAGTAGATTAAGACGTTGTTAATATTATAGAGGAGTGGATCGGAGACCCAGTGCTATGTCGTTAGGACGTTACGTGACGTTATAAGACGCGCGCTTTTTTATTTATCCTATATATTATATATATATATAGCGACGCTACCTAGACACGGAGGATGCTTATTATCCTATATAATCATTATCCTTTTAACCTTAAGTTTTGCTATGTTTATTATATTCACTTCGTTTAAGCTATATTACCCTAATCAGAGCAGCGCGCACCTCTAGGAACCTTATCTAAAGGTCTCCTTATTATATATATTATTTTAGTTATATACACTTTATGGTCTTAAGCATTCCTACTATCGAAGACTTATCTAAGATTATACTATCTAAGCTGTTCTATATAATAACGGCTTCGCCTTTCTTTAATTAGTGCTTAGAGGCGGATCTATTCGGTGCCTAGGAAGTCCTGATCGTCTAATTAGGGTAACTAAAAGCTATTAAGGGGAGTTCCGGCCTACCTAAACGAACTACACGTTAATTACGGAAGTAGGAAGGGAACTATACGGCTAAGGGGCCGAGATTAAAATAAAGTATTAATATTTGAAATTAGTATTAAGATTACGATAATAGCCTAGGAAACCTGCCCCCCCACGTAGCCTTAATAAAACCTAATAACCAGAAAACGGGGACGGATCCTCCCTACTAAAAATAAGATAAGAGCTATAGACGGAGAGATAGGCCCCTACCGCCGATAAGGTAGAGGTAGGAAGAAAAGCGAAAAACTATTAAGAAAAAGGTACGATAAGTGGAATAAAGAATGGATTAACTATAAGATAGATTCCGGATATAGTATAGATATAAAGACGGAGGGCGCGCTGCCTTACCAGAATAGGAAAAGTTACGGATATAGACTATTAGGAGCCGTAGAGCCTAGATATAGAAAAATCTTTTACTATAACCCTCTAAGTAAAAAACGACGAAGGCGTAGGGTTAACCTTATTATAAATAGGGTAATAACGGCCTATACGAATAGCGGTAAGTCCCTAGCCCCGAGAATTTTAAGAAAATCTAGTTATATAAGGCCCTAATAGTTAAAAAAACATATTAAGGAGCCCTAAAATACCGCGCCCTTATAGACCCGGCGGTTAGGTAAACCTACTAATAGATCCCGGATACGACTTAAACTAATCTCCTATAATAGCTAGCGATACCTTATCCTATTCCTTATAGGTATCTCTATTAGTCTAAATATAGTAGGTTCCCTCCTAAGCCTTAGCGGAGAATACTTATATTATATCCTTTAGGGCCCCTAAGAAAAGGACTCCTCCTACCCCTTATCGTAAAATAGAATTATCCTTACACTTATAGACTTAATACACGACTACTTCTTATTTCTTAACCCTTTTTTTCTTAAAGACCCTGATTCCCCTAATCTACCTAAACCTATTACTATAATAGATTAACCCCCCCCCTTTTAATAATATAATGGCTTCGTAGTAGACCGACTATCGCGACCCTCCCCCTACGGTTATAGTCTATAGCGACTCTAAGCTAGATAATAATAGCACGCACGCGGCTATCCTGACCCTAGCGACCATGGTTACGCCTAATTAGGGTAACGCCGCTCCTATAGCTAACCCTCCTCTTATAACCGCCTCGCTTAGGTAAGGGGATATAAACCCTAGTATCGGCCTATTAACGACCGTCTTTGATAGTTAGGGCGTCCCGGCGTCCGGCTATAAAGCCGCGTCGGCTTCCCCTTCGCCTAGTTAGGGTAACCCGAACCTTAGCGGCGGGCTAGCTCCCCCCATTCCCCCCGTTTCCCCTATTCCCCCTATTCCCCCTATTTCTCCCGGACCGAGCGCTCCTTAGTAGGCTTACGCACCTACCACGGCTATCGCGTCTTTTAACGATATCCTAAAGAACTTTAAGGCAAGCCTTACCTTAGAGACGCTTATAGCTATCTACTAGTATATTAGCCTATATAACGATAAGAAGACTCGAGCTACTATTATATCCCGCGCGCCCCTAAACCCCTTCGCCGCGGGAGCCCCTCGCTTTAGCAGAAGGGCCCTATCTAACTTCCTTAGGGACTATAAGGACTATACTAAGCTTAACCGCCTTAGCGAGGCCGATAAGATCTCTTATATTAGCCTATTCACGGAGCATAGTATCCGCCCTACGGTTAATAAGATAATCCGACGAATCGAAGTATCCGGTAGCCGATAAAAGTACTTAAAGCAGCGGCTTATTAACGAATACTCTTACCTAGATCCCGACTAGTAGTTTAACCTATCTAACTAAGTACGCTAGTTACGACTTACTTATAAGTATAAAAAAGTTAAGATAGTCTAGTAAGTTAAGTAGCTATTAACGAGCGTCACGGTTTAGAAGTTAAGAGTAGATAAGGTTAGCGGTATATTTATTAAAGACTATAAGCTTTATAATATCATCCTTACTATCTTATATAGAGATATTAATATATGGCTCGCTAACCGGATAAAGTATAAGTTTATTAACCTAAAGGACCGACTATATAGGTATTACGACCTATCGGATATATTAAAGGAGTAGGTAAAAGATATCTAGGTAGCCGATAGGCGGCCTATTAATTAAGTAGCGAGTATTATAGATATTCCTACTCCTACGCTAACCGCTAAACCGATACTAGCAGTTACGCCTTAGCCTAATTAGGCTAACCCGATAATATATACGCCGACTATTTTACGGAGGCCCACTATAGTACCTAAACCGGCCGTATAGATAAGCAGTAATATAGATAAGTTAATAGAGCTTTTAGAGAAGTGCGTTATCTTTATAGTCTACAACGGTATAGGCGTTATTAGGAACACGGTCCCCTAAGTTATAGCCCTCTTATATTAAGTAGGAGCCGATAAGGTTAACGCGATCCTGGCTACCGACCCCTACCTAAAGACCCTATTCTACGCCGCCCTAAAGTAGTCCACTTTAGAGAGGCAGAACGCTACTCTAGTAGCTTATTATATTACCCCTAATTAGACTAATATCGGTATATATAAGGACGATATATAGTATAGGTAAGGGATACCGCGGTATAAAAACAGGAATTCCTACCCCTATTCCGGCGGCCTATCGTAATACTACCCTATTAATAACTAAACCCCCCGTTACTTTTAGTATAGATAGGAGCGTTACTACCACGAGTAATATATAGTATTATAGCTAGATAAGACCTAGTACTTAGTTAGGTTCCGCTACCCTAACTACCTCGCCTTAGACTAGAATAATAAGTAGTAGCCCTGCCCCTAGGATATATACCTTAAGTAGTAGGACTGGCCGCACCGGCGGTCCGTCCTCTACTAGCTTAGCACGCGCCTTTAAGGGAAGTATAAAGACCTGGCTAAAGCCTACTATATTAGCACTAACTCCGGAAGTCTCCCTATTAAGATAGAAGACGTTACATAAGTAACGTTAGAATATTATACTAGGCTAAAGGAGGAAAAAGCGAAGGCTAAGGCTCTTATAGTAAGTACTAGTATTAATTTCGTGTTTATTATATCTGATTATTAATAGGCGGATATCTATACCGCTTCGAAGGATATTTAGAAAGAGTAGCCCCCCTTTTAGCCTCTTTATACCACTAGGAGTAGGAGGATTATTAAACCTACTCCTAAGGTTATCCGTTTCCCTGATTAGGTTATTAAGTAATATCCGTAGAAGTTAAACCCTGGTCCTAGCTACCGGGTCCTAACCCCTGTTATAACCGAGGTCGTTAATAAAGAAGTGGAGATAGACGAAACGCCGACATAGCCTGAATAATAGTAACTAGAGGTTATCGGTAAAGGTAAGGCTAGTGCCTCTACGGATAACCCTTATAATATGGAGTAAGTATAGAAAGACCTGGATAGGTAAATCAGGGATCTCCGGATTAAAGTTCCTATTTAGTACCACCTTATTAATAACCCGGAAGCGAGACTAAGAAATAATAAGAGGATACGTGCCGCTAAGACTAGTTAACCTTAGCGCGAGATCGTTCGCTTAACCGCCGATAAAGCCTTCTTCCTTAATAGATAAGGTCCTCCTAGTATACCTCCTCCCCTGCCTTTATTTAAGGGGTATACCGTCTTATTTACCCGACCTAACGATATTAGCTTAAATACCCTTACTATTATTAAAAGGGAGGTAGTCCCTAAAACCGATAACTCTTTAGTTATTACCTGATATATAGTCCTAAAGTATAGGCTTACTTATAAGGGTGCCTTAATGTATAACCCCGACGTTTTTATTAAGGCTATTATCGATATAGGGGCCACCTTTAATACTATCTTTATAGATACCGTAAAACGCTTTAGTTTAGAATATTATATTAGCCAGACCGAAATCCGGATTAAGGGTGTTAATAACCGAGAGGGATAGCCGTGTATAGGGTACCTCGAGGAGCGTCTATAGGTTAGCGGCTAAAGAAGCGTTTTTAACTTTCAAGTTCTCCCCGGTCTAGGGCCCGATATACTGCTTAGTATACTATAGACCCAGGAGATTAAAGCGTCCTTTTCTTTCCGGGATAGTTAGATCGATACCGACTTTATACTCGGTAACGCCTATATTCTTATACCTATTACTTATCGCGAGTAGATTAAGGAGATACCGAGGAACTAGAGTTAGCCGAACTATAAGGCTAATAAGAGGCGTCGGATCGATATAGATTAGTCTAATTAGTCTAATTAATATTAGCTTTAGGATAACGACCCTACCTATTAGCCTAGGGCCGCTGCCTTACTATCCGTTAAGGAAAAGGCTAACTATTACCCTTCGGATATTCTGGAGGAGGGCGATAAAATCTAATATATAATCGGGGATACCGATATAACGTCTTTAATAGCCTTTATATTCTCTAAGGAGATTAAACCACTTTTACTAAGGGTATACGTGGCCTTAAGGGCGATACTATAGAATTAGGGCTAAGGGTATAAGAAATACGATAAGGAAGCCTAATAATACTATAAACACCGTTTTCTTCCTTTACCACTATATTTTTCTATAAGTCCTTATTATAGTTACCCTAATTAGCCTAATTTATACTAAATCACTTATACTAATTTTAAGTCGGAAGCGTGGAAGTCTTACTAGTCGTTAGCGTTATCGGCTCTAAGGGCCAAAGACGCGCGTATTACTAGCGCCGCCGTAGTGGCTATAAAGAAGCTATAGACCGCGAAGTGGAGAAAGCACTAAGACCTAATCGAGGAGGTATACTACGAGCCTGATTAGGCTATTTATACTATATATAAGCCGAAAGCCCTTAAGATTCACCCTATAAACGACGCGCTATCCGATAGTTCCGTTCCCGAAGGCGACCCCCTTTAAAAGCAGAAGATCTTAGTAGAAATCCCTGAGGATATATAGGAATAGGAAGATAACTGTTTTGTTAGCCTAATCACTATAAAGTTCTCTAAGATTACCCCTCGCTTAAGACTCACGGAAGAGCGACTTAAAGATATCTTAGACTCTACTAACTATTTACTGCCTATAAAAAAGGAGCTCTTAATAAAAACCCTTCTAAACCGCGAAGCTGCCCTTATATAGGATTAGTAAGAGTATAGGAGAATCGACCCTAGAGTCGCCCCGCTATAGAAAATTAAGGTGGTTCCGTATAAGGCATAGTAGGCGAAAGGGATCCCGATTCCTAGAGCCCTAGAGTCTATTATCGTTAAGATAATTAAGGATAGGAAGGATAAGGGGGTTATTAAGGAAAGCTACGCGGCCTACCGAAACCCCTGGTTCCTTATCAAAAAGAAAGACGGTAATATACGCCTTATTAACTCTACTACTAAGATTAATACTATTACCCTACACGATATCTTTATCCCGCCTAGGGCTAACAAGTTTTCTAAGGACTTTGGTATATATAAGATAGTTTCCTTTCTGGATTTCTTCTCCGGCTACGATTAGGTTACCCTTAATAAGGAATTTAGGGACTTAACGACCTTCGCCACGGTTTTAGGACTCTTTAGATTATACACCCTTCCGTAAAGGGCGACTAACTTAGTAGCCTAATTTATATATACTATAACCCGTATCTTTTATAACCATATTCCCTAGTGCTATTAACCCTTTATTAACGATATTATAGTTAAAGGGCCGACTATTACCTACGATAATACCCTAATTAGACCTAGAATTCGCCGCTATATAGCCGAGTATATTAATAATATTAATAGAGTCCTTCTTAATATAAAGCTTGCTAGAGGTATTATAGCTAACGCTAAAAGCTAATAGTAGTAGAAAGTAGCTATTATTATAGGCTATATATATAGAATAGATAGCCGTTCCCCTAAGTAGGCTAAGGTGGCTAAGTTAACTAAGTAGTAGAAGTGCCGGATTATTTCCGAAGTCCGTTCTTTTCTTAGTCTTACCACCTTTTACCGTATCTAGATCTACCGCTTCGCTATTATCGCGGGGCCGTTAATAGACCTGCTAAAAAAGACTTCTACCTTTTTATAAAGCGAACCTTAGTAGTACGCTATAAATACTCTTAAGGTTACCCTAACCTTTATACCGGTCCTAATTACTATTAAGTATAGTAAAGGGGCTAGTATTATCTATATTATCGTCGATATATATATTAGGGGCTAGGGCGGAATCTTAGGCTAGTATATTAACGGGAAGAGAGCTATCGGCTAGTATAAAAGCGGTAAATAAAACCCGGTAAAAAAGGTCTATAATACCGGTAAGCTAAAGCTAAGGGGAGTATTAAAAGTGCTTCGCCGACTCCGTAACTATCTTTATAAAGTCCGCTTTATACTAGAAACAGATACTTAAGCCTTAGTGTCCTAGCTTAGTAGTTCTGCTACGGACCTGCCCGGCGTATTTATTACTCGGTGGATTACCTAGATCCGACTCTTTGACTTTAAGGTTAAATATATTAAGGGAACTAAGAACACTATAGCCAACAGACTTTTAAGGATACCTGCCACTCCGTCTAATTAGGCTAATAACGCTATAAAAGGAGATATTAACGACTTTATTAATAGCCGAATCTTCCTCGTAGATACCGATAAGAGGTTTAATAACCCTACCCTAGCTAAGAATATTTTAGACCCGGACGTTACCTAGAGCCAGTTCTCTTAATAAGTGGCCTTATATCTAATAAGCCTGCGGATACCCTCTAGAATAGACCCTTATAACGCCCGCCGTGTTAGAGATTAATCGACTCGTGTTTTTATAAAGGATAGTCTATTATAGACGAGAGTTACTAAGAAAGATTCGACTCCTAAAAGGTGGATTAACGATAAGGAGACTTAGGTTACCCTAATTAGGAAAGCCTATAACGAGTTAGACTACTATATAAAGGACCGGATATAGTAGAAGCTTACCCCCCTATATACCTAGGATAGGATCTATAAGTAGACTAAGGAGGTTATCGAAGTATACGCCGAGTATTAGAGCCGCTAAGGCAAAGTACACGAAGATCCCCTAATCGCTACTTAACTACCTTAATAAGCCCTCCCCTTTATATAGGTAAGTCTTAATATCTAGTATCTTAACGGGTACTATTTAGTAGAAGCTCGATATATATTCACGGGATAGGTTAAAGCCCGTTTATTATAAAAGAACACGTCGCGAGCCGTCGCGATATTCTTATAGGAAGACGTTATCTACCGGTATAGACTATACTAGTATATTATTATAGACGGAGGTCCTAAGAATAAGGCTAGCGTAATTAAGTTAAATCGGGTATACCTAATAAAGCGTAAGGTTATCTTTACTTATTACCCCCGCGCTAATAGTCTAAATAAGGTAGGATATAAGCCTATCGCCTATACGCTTACTATTTAGTAGAAGATTTACCGCGGTATATTATATAAGATCCTACCTATAGTTCTATTCGCGGACCGTATAACTATCCGAGTATCCACTAGAAAGACCCCCTTTTACCTTCTTTATAGCTATAAGGCTATTACGCCTATTAAGACGACCTGCCTTACTTAGAGAGTGCTTGACTAGGGCCGCGTTAAGACCCCTAAGGAAAAGATATTACTACGCCTAAGGGCCTTCGCCTAGTTAGAAGCCGACTAGAGAACTATTACCGATATAGTTAATAAGTAACGGTAATAAAAGACGGGCTCTATTAACCGTTTAAGAGTCAGGACCCTATATAAGCAAAGACTCCGAGTCGGCGACCTTATCCTCGTGCACGATACTAAGCTAGCTATCGATATAAGCCGCGATAAGAAGCTAGACTACCGCTAGAACGGCCTATTTCGTATTATATTATCTAATCAGGATAATAAGACCTTTAGGCTATCGACTTTATTAGGGGAAGAGCTCTAGGGCGTTACTTTTACCGCTAACCGCCTTAAGAAATTTATCCAGGATAAAGACGGATACTAGGAGCCGGAGGACTAGATAATACTAGAAAGGGACTATGCCAGAGAACTAATAATTACGTACCCTGCCCGCGGTATCCTTATCGATAAAGAGCTAGTTAAAGCACCCCTCCTCCTAGGTGAATCTACTAATAAAGATACTAAGGCCGAGGATAATAAGCGTTAAGATAACGTAGGTTCCCCTAATTAGACCGTTAATACACTTTTATAATAATTAGCGAGACTTCGGGACTTACTAGGCGAGTATTATAAGAGGTTAGAAGCAGAGCTCCGGAAAGCGATATAATCAGGAAGAGTCGAAGTCTATATCCCTAGAGATCCTAACTTTAACCTAAGTAAGTATAAGGACTATACTAGGACCTTATATTTTATCCCTTATTATTACTTCTTACCTAGTTAACCTAATCGTGGTAATACTATACTTAATAGGAGTCTTATATATAGTATTAGGGCCGAGGATATATAAGTCACCGCTATCTGCTTATTATCAAAAACTAACCACTACCCCCTAAAATAAAAATACCACTTTTAGGACTCCTTACCTTGCTTTTTTTCCTATTTCTTTCCCGTTTACCCTTTATTACCCTAATTACCCTATTCCACGCCCTTCTACTTATTATTTTATTTATTAGTTCCTTTTATTTATATATATTTACACGTATTAACTAAGTAGATACTATAAAGATATATCCACTAAATATATTCATTATTTATTTACCTTTCCTTTACCTATTTACGCCGCGTACCGAAATAAAAATATCCTAATTATACTAAGGTTACTCTAATTATAGTAATTACTACCCGAACCACCTATCTATATCTTACTCCGGCTCGCTCTTATAGTTACCGTTACTAAGGCTATACACTTCCGACTTATACCGCTAAACCTAAGCCCTAAAGATAAAGGGGATATAATACCACTTTACCGTCTTTTCTCGATCCCTCTTTATCGGGTTATTCTAAATAGTATAATAGAACTTCTCGAGGTCGTCCTTATATTTATACGCTAATATAGGAACCTATACTATTATATAGTCCCACGGTTTAAGACCCCTTCCTCTATAAACGTTACGTATCTACTAAGCACTTTCATAGTATACAGTAATAATGCTTATTATAAAGGCACTATACTAAGGCGAAAGCCGTAAACATATCTTATTATCGTATACGGACTATAGTAATACTAATAAGTCTTTAGCGTATAGATCAGAGTAACTAATACCTATATAGTCACTATCTGGCTATAAGACCTCCTGATTAGACTAGTAGAACTGCTTCTAAAGTCCCTTATCGCGATATATATAAGCTATCTTATAAAAATAGCAGTTAGTATAGTCCGTAAATCGATTATTATATTAAAGCGACACGTACTCGAAGAAAGGATAAGTGATCTTATTATTAACCCTATCACTTATAGCCGACCACCGTTCCTTATTATACTAGCACGGCACCTTATTAATAACCCTGAACCCTTAGATAATTAGGGCTCTAACCGTATAAGCCCGGGTTACCGTCTTTATAATATACTCCCTCTATAAACTAGTAAGGTCCTTAGCCATAAATACACGGCGACGAAACAGAGATAAACTATTACTAGACCTTACCTTCTTAAATAGCTCCTATTCCATGTCTTTATTAGTAAGATTTAATAGGCTATCCTATACCCGGCCTATAATAATAACCTTAGAGTCACCTTAAATAACTTAGCCCACGAAATCCAGTTCGATATATAAAGCGCCACCCTTACTAGCCACTTTATACTAAATAAAGTATAAGTTTGCCTATATCCATAATATCAGCTTACCCTAATTAGGGTAATATAATAAAAAGCGTAAAAAGAACTTACTACTATATCTTGGACTATTATAAAAACATTATACTTATTAACCGTACCCGCGGTAAATCGTGTCTTAGACCAGAAACACGGTATAGGATAGACTAACCTCTAATAAGCCATGGCTTTCTTACGCTTATAAGAGCTAAGGTTATTAATCCCCGTGATTAGAGCTTTAGCGGATATATCGATAATCTTATTATTATTAATAATAAGAAGTTTATAGGATAATATAATATCGAGTCGTAAAATAAGGTAAAGACGCAGAGCCTAAAGGATATGCCTTTAGCCGGCAGCCCTCCACCTTATATCCCTCGGAGACGAATAACGTGGCCTAGCGATTTATAGTTTTAGTGATTTAAGGAGGCGTAGTTAAATAAACGGCCTATTTTAAGTTACTAAAAAGATTAGGCTTTAAGCGTGATTTATAATTACGTTCCTTATATCGCTTTATTATATAGTCGCGATTATAGGTATAATAAAAAAGGTACTATCTAATCTTTTTATCTAATTAGATCGGTTACACGGTAAGCCGATTTCCGTATTTAGATCCCGCGCCTAATTCACTAAGTTACCTTTATCCGAAAACCATAAATAGTATTAGGGTTACCCTTTCTTTAATAATCACGACCCTATTTAACTAATAGCTGTAATAGAAACTCTAGTTAAAGCTAGTCTTATAAAGGAGGCATTACCTAGAAATATTAGACGTCGATAAAGGATATATATCCCCTATTACTAGCTCTAGTTAACCCGTTTTCCCTCTCCTCTTCTCTTTTCCTATATCGTTAAGTTTATTTCTAACTTACCCCTATCTATTTCTTCGCTATTTATTACCCCCGCTACCCTTATATATTTTTCCTATATCCCCCCGCCTATATATTACCGTGATTAGGCTAATAGAGATATTAAGAATATCTATATCCCTTACTAACTACTAGGAGCCGGCTCCCGCCGGTCCTATCCTTACCGCTAATATTATTCCCGTTACCCGCGTTACTATTAATAAGACTATATGCCCCCGCCGTATTAATAATCCTAATAATAGCCGATAGGTGTTCCTTATATAAGGACTACCGTATCGTTTATTTAATATCCCCGATAACGCCGCCCCCTTTATTAGTTTCCCTTAATAGCCTAAAGATAATATACGTATAGTCTAATATATTCTTAAGAACGTTATGGATAGTAAACTTAACGCTACTATGGTTAATATAATACTGCCTTATATTCCTATAATAAGTATGTTTAGCGAGAGACTAGGAGATATTTACTCGGTAGTATAGTCTTCTTTTAGGACTTGCTATAACCTAATAAATAAGAGATAGCTTAAAAGAGGCAGTCTAGAAGATACAATGCGTGCTATGCTTAAGCGTAGATAAGGGGATACCCGTCCTATAGCCTGGATTAGTGTTATGCCTTACTAGGAGCTAAATAGCCGTATAGTAATCTACTCCCCTTAACCACTTAGGGAAATTAATTATATTAAGAGGAGCCGTTTTATCCTTATTATTTATTACTTTAAGAATCACTTTGTGGGTCTAATTATAGATTACGAGATATAGTGTATATATAGGTATAATAGTATTTAGAATACTAGTAATACTAAGGACCGCCTTTTATAGTTATTTAAGTACGCTATAGGTTAGCTATGTAGTATTAGTATACCTGATAAGGCCGTCTTTAGCCTTACTCGCCGTTTTTATATTATTCCCGGTCCTTATTAGACGGATAATGACTTATACGGCCTTTTTATTATTAAGTAGATATAAGCTATTATCTAGGAGGGCTACTTATTCCCTTAAAGCTCGAAGATTTATAAGTTTGTATAAGGACGCTGCTACTCGAATAATAGTGCAGCTTACGTTTATTATATTAAGGAAGAATATCTATTCTATATTAGAGTAATTCTCGGTTTTAGCTATTAGAAAATATTAGTAGTCCCGGTAGTTCCCTAGTCTCCTTTACCGCCTCCTCTTAAGAGTATAGGTTTTACTTCTATTAATAAACCTATTATTAAGTCTAAGACTATAGCCCCTGGTTCCTTTAATTAGGCTAAGAAGAAGACTTAGGCCCTAGTTAGGAGTACTCCTAAGTTATAGGAGCCTAAGAATGATACTAGTATCCCGCTACGCCCTAAGATACCTAAGGCTATCTCTAAGAAGCCCTCGGCACCGGTCACGCCTAAGAAGATCACTAAGGTTACGAAGAGTCCTAAGAAGACTCCTAAGTCCTCTAAATCTTCTAAGTTTACTGATATTAACCTAAATAGCTATAAGATTATTTAGATATCGCTAAAGAAGGTCTTAGTGTAGCCTAGGAAGATTAATATCTAGGGTAAATGGATTAAGGATATAAGGGAGTAGAATAAGGGCGTCGAGATATCTTATAGTTACCTATTCTATAGACTATATAATCCTCGCCCTATAAATACTCGTATTAGTCCGATTAGACCTAGCTTATTCTCTTAAGATAATTAGATTTATTTATATAATAGTGTTTACCGGGTAGCACTTCACGATACCGCCGTTAACGGTTCTTTATATATACCGCCTTTATACGCGATTCCTTAGGAAGGATAGTTACGGTATAATACTAGCATTAAATAGGATAAGGATATAGTTACGGCTATTATAAAGAGAGTATATACTAAGAAGGAGGACTATATAGTTAGCGGACGGACTCTTTATAAGCGTAAGTAAGTCTTTAGAATAGTTTTACTAGATTATACTTAGCTTAATTAGGGTAACCTAATTATATTTAGAGTTATTATAGCCACGAGGATATAAGTAAGATAACTAGGGCCGATTATAGAGGGGTGGATCGGAGACCTAGTACTATATCGTTAGGACGTTACGTAACGTTATAAGACGCGCGCTTTTTTATTTATCTTATATATTATATATACATAGCGACGCCACCTAGACACGGAGGATACTTATTATCCTATATAATCATTATTCTTTTAATCCTAAGTTTTACCATATTTATTATATTCACTTCGCTTAAGCTATGTTGCCCTAATCAGAGCAGCGCGCACCTCTAGCAACCTTTTCTGAAGGTGTCCTTATTATGTGTGTTGTTTTGGTTATATACACTTCGTGGTCTTAAGTATTCCTGTTATCGAAGACTTATCTGAGATCACACTGCCTAAGCCATTCTGCATAGTAATGGCTTCGCCTTTCTTTAATATAGGCCGTAATAAAGTCGTTAAGGAACTCCTATAAAGTCTAGTTAATATAACGTTAAAAGGTAGGGGGTACGCCGCTTAGTCTAAAGGGGTATACTAGCTACTTAAAGAGACTAAAGCGCGTTCTAAATGCCGTTTTACTCTTATACCCGGGGGCTATACGGATCTTATAAAAGGCGGCGACTATATCGAGCTTTATAAACCACTTAGCGCTAGCTAGGTTATATGGGGTCTTAGTAATTAAAGGGAGGGGGTAGCGATCTCGCTAAGTAATAGCGTTTAGGGCTTTATAATTATAGTAAAACTATAGCCCGCCCCCTAGCTTCTTTACGAATAAGACTAGTATAGTAGCCGCCGAGCTACTAGCTTATATACATCCCTTATTTATTAGGTCGTTAAGCGTTTTCCGGAGTATTAATAACTTTTCCCTTAATATACCGTAAAGGGGCCCCTATAGTAGGGTCGGCTTAAGTCTATCGGGACCTCGCTTTAGGGTGATTTTATAGTTAACGCCTAGTTAATAGGGGGGTAAGTCGTTAGCCTTATCGGGTATAAAAAGGTCGCCGAACTCTTATAGTATATTCGCAGGGATATAGTCCCGAGGGTCTACTAGTTCCTTTTTATAAAGAGCCTTATCGATATCCCGTATACTAACGGCCCGGATTAAGGCATTAAACTTATCTTTTTCTTTTCCCTTTAATACCCTTCTTATCCGTTACATCGTGGCTATAAAGACTAATCCCGAGGCTAGCCTTACCTCGCGGATAGCTTATATATCGGCTAGTTCTTTTTCGCCCACTAATCGTAGATTAATATCGGCGACTCCGTAGTATAACCTACGGTTCTTTATATAATATATAACGTTAGTATATTCTAGCCACGGTTTTCCTAGGAATATATCCTAATCTAGTTCTTTTACTATATAAGCGAAGACTCGTTATATATAGCCGCTAATTTTAAGCTCGAATATAGCGACCCCGGCGCTAATAGCTAGCTTAGACGTATCCGAGAATCCTTCTAGTAGTCGTTTTCTTATATCGACTAATAATAACTAAAGTCTTTAGGCAAAGTGTTTATTTATAATAGCATAGCAGTTATAAGCCGTATTTATAAGAGTATATATATATCTTCTATTTACTCGCGTTAATATTAGGGCTAAGTCGTTACTAGGTAGGTATTTAAACGCCTCTTACTCCTATCATAAAGCGGCTATCGGCCTTAATACCCGTTTTTATATTAGAGCTATTCTTTTTCCGACTCTTTATTATCTAAACCGTCTAAACTTATAGCGATATCGCTATCCTCGGCCTAGACCTTCGCTACGCGGGCGCCCTTAGCCTTTAAGCCCTTATCCCGGGACTTATAGTTTATACGGATATATCCCTTCTTCTTATACCCCTAGCACTCCCGGTTATTATAAGGTCGGTCTATAATCGCGTCGGGTTAGACCTAATTAATCCCGCCTATCGCTATATCTTTATCGGCGTTAGTCTCTTAATTCTAAGTTTAGTTCGGTATATAGGTATGCTGGTTAGTTACGCGAAGGCCTTTTAGCTTTTAGGCGATACCCTAGACTTCGGTAACCTAGCTTAGATAATTATAGGGTAACTTCGCGGGAACTAAGGCGCTATATAGCTTCTAGCTTAGGGCTCCCTTAAGGAAAGTAATCTTCGCTAAGTCTGCTTACTCGTTACTACCTGCTTAGGGGATCTATTTCTTGAATTTCGGTAGGAACTATACAAAGGTTTATTCCTTATACTATCTAAGGGAGCGTAGCGCGAGGGCCGTGTAAGGCTATTTATTCTAGTCCTTATATATACGGTCTAGGTATATAAGTAATAATTCTAGGTCGGGGGTACCTCCCGGCCCCCCGGCGGCGTAAAAGGCTAATACCACTTACTAAGCCCTCCCTTTTAGGTATAAGTTAATATAGTACTATATTTCGGCTCGGTTATTAAATAAGTATCCGTCTAGCTAGAGCTTATTATATATCTACTATAGCTAGGTAGCGTACTCTATTCGCCTTTTACTAAACTTCGCGGGGTATAGTAGAGGCTTAGTATATAGTGGGCGTGGCTCTTAGGGGACTTTAATTTAGGGGGGAGCAGAGGTTACCGGGGTAAAAGGGCCTATCACCGATTCTATAAGAGTATTCGTAGAGGCTCCCTCTAAGGGGGGCGCGAGGTTAAGGGTAGGATATTACAGGGCCTAGGCGTTCGCGAGGCCGTTTATAAATTAATTAAAGTAGCTCTTATTATTAAGCTATCTATTCTTATAAGGGACCGAGCGTCGTATTAATAGCTTCGGTAATCCTTTTATCCGTCCACTTAGCTAGCTTAGCGGGGTTTATAGGACCGCCGCCGCCTAACGGCGTGTTCGTATCTGGCTCTATACTAACGTAGCGCGTAGGGTTCGCTAAATTCTAGCTATATAAGCGGCTAGTTATAGGTTAATCGCACTAAGTAAGGCCGAATAATTATATTAGCTAGAATTAAGGAAAGGAAAGGAAAAGATCTACAAAGAGATATAGGATTTATTAGGTTTATACGAATCCGTGGTAAGGGCAGCGCGAGGTCCGAGCGTCGGACCTATATACTAATTAGCGGTTCCGGCCTTATACCGGACCTATACTTTCGAGGGGTCAACCCGTGACATTTAGGTAGTTAACGATAACCTTAATTAAGCAGTTTAGTTTAATTAATAATATAACTGCTTATACCTACGTAGCGGGAGACCCTGTTTTGGTATAGAAAAATAGGCCGTTTATATATAAAAGAACTTTATAATAAAAGGAAAGTCCGTAGACTTTAGTTAAGGAAAAGATATCATAGAAAAGGCTTAATAGCTTAGTATCGCAGAGTGATCGTAGTATATTCGTTAAGTAAGCGCTGACTTTAAACCTAGACTTTAACTTAAGGAATTAAACTAATCCCTTAATACGCGTACAGAGATAGGTTCGGATCGGTGCTCCGTGCGCGGCCATCGGTCCGACTATATGTCGATAGGTCTGTAATCATCTCGTTACAAACCTATAGAGTCATAACCCACTTAGTAGGGGCCTGCTATTAGGAATTACGGGCCTATTAAAGTTTCCTATTATTGATTAAGCTGTCTTTAATTTAGTTTTTACTAGATAACATTATAGTGCTTCTACCGCTATAGTTCTTTAACCTTGATTATAAGGATAATACAGACCTTATTGCGTATAGTAACGAATAGCCCTGCGATAATGGCTACGATATCGTAATCCGCTATGGTACTAACCTCGCTAAAGATAGTATATATCGACGTTATAACCTTCGTATAATAGCGGTGGCAGTATACGAGATTGGCTTATTATAGGCGCGAGTCATAATATAATATAACGTTTGGAAAGACTGTGTACCCGTTCTAGATTAAGACTAGACTTATTAGTAATCGTTAGTTTACCACGATTATAAGCCCTGATTAATAACTATAAGGTAAGCCTTAATATTACTGCCTATCCTATTTATCGTAAGAGTACCTGGGTAGAGAAATAAAGAGAGGAGGTCTGCTAGTAGTCCTGTATAATACTATATTGGCTCGCGCGATAACCTCTCTTATATAAGAGAAGTATCTAGATTAAGGTAGTACTCGTATCCTCCTTACTCTTTCTCTTATAATATATTTATTCCACTAGCTTTAGGTAAGAAACGACATAGTTAAACATGTTTCTAAAGTAGAAAAACAGTTACTTAATAGCTACAATCCGATATAAGCTCTAATTTAAGAATTCGAGGATTATAGAAGTAAGTATAACTTCTATTAATACAGCGCCAATATTATATCGATTATCTAGATATTATCACACAGGCTAACCCGAAACAGGTTCGGAACAAGTTGTTCCGGGCCCGAAAATAGGAGTGGACCTGCCGCAGGGATAAGAGCAGTGTTTTATCACTTTAATCGAGGATTTCCATAGAGTCAAGAGAATCAACGGATCGATTGCCTAATTACACAATTTAAGTTATACACTACTTCTAATAATTAAGAGGCTTATCTGCTTAATAACGTATTGAAAGTTATTTTACGCCGAGGTGCCTATAGCTATGACTATATCTATGACCTCTTATTATCTATATAAGCCATAAAGATTAGAAGCTATAGCGACGCCTCTACGAAGTCAGGGCCCGTAGTAACAGAGTCTATGATTTCCTACGCCCTGAGAATCGTATACCTTGCCTATAGCGAGCTAACTATCCCGAATCTACCTCCTACGCCTTTATCGCTAATATAAACGCTGATATACACTAACCGTATATATCTCTAGCTAGCCAGTAGTATAGGACCTATAAGAGGATTTAAGTAGGGCAACCTTAGGGTATAGTAAATAATATATAAAGGGTACGGTTAGTCTAACTAGGGCACTTAGCTATTCCGACTAGGGTCCTATATTAATAGCCGGTAATACCCGCCCGCGTATTCTGCTTATACCTAGATACCTTTATATATAATAAGATATCCGCTTAATTAATCGCAACGACGATACCGACGATACACTTAATTAATCGTAGTAACGCTTAATTCATCGTAACGATAATACGCTTAGTACGTGTCTATAGGTATCTAGGTATAAAAAGCAGTCGTGACGGCTAGCGTTATATATTATTAGGACCGCCCTAGTCGGAATAACCAAGTCCCCTAGTCGGACTAACCGTACCTTATATAAATAGAGTACCACTATTTATAGCCGCCCTGTCTGGTATTTGCAGCCCTCTTTATCCTCTTTCGGAAGGCTACGCGAGCCCGCGTAGTAGCCTGTATACGCCACTATCTTAGCTACAGATATCGCGTACCGGTACGTATAATATACCCCGGATTACGATAAAATTTTTATAGTGTTAAGATTACCGCTATTCACTATAACTTATCTCGAATACTCTATACTATAAAATCACTGCTATTTTTCGAATATTCTTATTATCTTTAAGTATCTTAGAATACCCGATATCCTTTACCTATCCGAGGGCTAAAAAGAGGGTGGAAGAGGAGTACCGGTATTTATACGCCCCCTGTTGCAAACAGCGTACAACTCAATTGCGTGAAATAAGCCATCGGTCTGTTAATTCAATTAACTCTGTGTAAATCTCTGATCGTAGTGCTAAATTCCTGCCCTTATTCCTGCGGCAGATCCACTCCCACTTTCGGGCCCGGAATAACCCGCCCCGGACCTGCTTTAGGCCAGCCTGTGCGACACACCCCCCTAACTAAATAACTATATGATAGTTACTTAGTTAACGTTATTTATAGGCGTCTTTTATCGATATATCCCCTTCTATAACGTCTACGTGGCTCCTATCGAATTTCTCCTCTAGCTCTTCTAGATACTCCGGTAAGATCTTCTTTAGCTTATTTATATAGAGGCGTCCCTGTATATCCATTACTCCCACCTATTTTCTAAAGCTTATAAACTTTTCCCTAGATAGGGCCTTCGTTAATCTATTAGCGATTATATCGGCGCTTATAACGTAGCTGACTTTAATCCTTCTATACTACTACGCCTCTCGTAGCTAATAGTTATATATATCGACGTGCCGTAATCGCGTATTTAATTAGGCGATCTCCGCTATTAGTAGGCGTATCGTTTAGCTATTATCGTATCGTATCTTTAATCGTGGATTATTAAATATTATACCTATCGCCTCTAATAGCCTCTTCGTGAATATCCCTTCCTTCGTACCTTATGCTAGTAAGAGCAGCTCTGCCTCTGTTATTAACGTTATTACCGTTACTTGCTTATTAGCTCGCCAGGCTACTATGCCTCTAAATAGGCGTATCACGAATACCTAACTACTCTTACGATTAATTAAGTTATCTAGAAAGGACGCGTCGGTGAACACCTCGATAGAGTCGCCACCACCTAATTACAGGGTATAGGTTTACGTAGCTAATAGATATCGGATTAAATAGTCGGCTGCTTCGTGATGCTAACGGCTTGGATTTATATTAAATCTATAGAGTCGAGATACTATAAAGGCGATATCGGGGCGGGTGATTACTATAGCGTATAGAACTAATCCTATCTTTTATTAATAGCTTTTAACGGTAGTAGACTTCCTAGCGTACGGTAGCAGCTCTGCCGGCTTTATAGGACTTATAGGTTTATGGTTAGATGCCGTTAATAACAGATATCCTACCTTCACAATATAATCGCGTTATAATAACCATATCTTCCTTAAGGGACGGTCCCGAATAACCTTAATCCTAAGGAACCACTATAGTGGCTGCCCGCCTTATAGGGCGTAGTGCTTTTATAGGCTCGCGATAGCCTATTCTATCTCTTCCCTAAAGTCTTCCTTAAAGCCGATCACGATATCGTCTATATAGAAGAACAGGATTAGCCCACGGCGTATAAAGCAGCAGGGCTCTTACGGCACTATCTTAAACCCGTCTCTTTTTAATACTTCTATAATATGCTTTTATTATAGTAGTGGAGACTCCCGTAGCCCGTATAACGCCTTCTTTAGTAATAGTAATTAACCCGGCACCGCGGTCCTGGGCGGGAACCGTATATATATATCGTAGGGTAGAGGGGCGTGCACGAACGCGTTAACGACGTTATACTATATTAAGGATAGGTCGAAACGAGCGGCGATCGCTATTAACGATTTAAAGGAGCGACTAGCGAGCGTGGCTATATATATATCTTCTAACGAGTCCTGATACTATTAATCTCCGCGGACCACTAATCTAGCCTTGCACTTTTATAGAAATCCGTGCTTATTAAACTTATAGGTTATTACCTATATATAGCTAAGCACCTAATACCCCTTCGCCCTGTCTTTCGGCACTATAATCCACGAGCCTATCTCTTTATAACTCTTTAAGTGATCTCTTTAGGCTTATCGGAATAGGATTTCGTATAGGTGGTCTTTAAGGTCTTATTAATTTTTCGGAGGGGCCGGCAGTTATTTACGATATATCTTACGGTGGGGTCTTTTAAGTGCCTTTTTGATTTTTAACTTCGTTAGCGGCTTACTATTTAAATTACGGACTAATAGGGCATGTCTTCCTGCGTTAAAAGCAGAGATCCAGACTCGGTTACTGCTATAGCTTCGAAATTTAGCTCCCCCCTGCTCTATAGCTATATAGCCCGTGAAAGTAGCCGCCGTGAGCCCTGCCTAAGGAGGGGTTTCTGGTGGAGTTAGAAGGTGACTATTATCTAGGCGTTAGTGATTAATCGCGGCCGTGGAAGAGTCTTTTTCTAGCTCCGGCCTCGTAGGCTCTATAAGCTCCTCCCACCGTTCCGGCCTCTTAGGCGCTATAAACGGTTCTACCCCCTATGCCTCGAGGCCGGTAGGCGTAGCCCTTAGGAGAGGTTCGTTAACCTCGCTACCCGACTAAAGAATAGGCTCGAAGTATACTATTATAAACGTATCGGCTACCTTTTACAGCTCGCCTTACTTAATTATATATAACTCTAGTAGGCGGATCTGATTAACGATATCCGCTAGCTGCTCTTCCGTTAATTAACGTAAATTATCCTTTAGGGCCTCGAGTCTGCCGTTAAAATACTCTTATTCGTTAAAGATAACGTTACGTGTGCGCATAATCCCGTTCCTTCGAAGGCCAGGAACTTAGATACGGTAAATATTAGTTAAATCATAGCCTATAAGGTAACCGATATAGGCCCGCGGCGCTAGCCGGTTTTAAAGCTTTCTAGACCTTATTAGAGCTGCTCTAGTTATAGGAAAAGCTTTATAACTAAAGGCCTAAAGGTGCCCTAGCTACGGCTTACGTTAATAGATAACTTCGAACAGGGTCTTCTAGCTAAGGCGTTATTTAGGCGTTCTGTTTTATACGTAAGCGGTAGTAGGAACGACTTTAACCCATAGGAAATCGGGTAATCGGGAGTATATTCGCATAGCTCGTGCCTTCTCCACGATAATAGCCCTAGATCTTTCGGCACCACCGTTTTATACGGGGGTCTCTACTAAAAAGGACTCTAACTGGATACCAAAACCCTTAACTACGCCCTGTATTTCAAGCGATTATATTAGTTCGTTGTTACCCTTAAAAACCCATACTTACCGGTTAAATTAACTCTGAACCTATCGGATATATTAGTTTATAACTATATAGATTTCGGAGGCCCTCTTTAACGTTATAACGTAGCAGGCCATAAACCCGCTATATCGATCCGTGAAGAATATAATCCGCATATATCTATCGGCGGTTAGTAGGAAATCCGTGAAGTCGATCGCCTACCTTTTACCGGCGTAGCTTAGAGCTATACGGGTCCTCCGGCTAATTTAACGACCTATCTTTGATTAAGCGTAGGCGTTATACTCCACCGTTCCTGGCCCCTTTAGTTTAACGCCCTATAACTACTCTTCTAGTTATTTTATTATATTAAGGCCAGCGTGCCCTAACTATAGATACTATAGATTACCGTCGGCTTAGCTAGCTACTCTCTTAATCGGTTTTCGGATTAGTAGGCTCGGGGCTAGAAGAGTAGTCGTAGCGGGGGCGTTAGTGACTGGAAATAGCTTTATAACGGTTTAATCGTAGTGGATACTTAGCTTATAAAGGATTAATCGGTTATAGCGGCGTATATAATCGTTCAGTGGCTCTTAGTCCTACTAGTAACCGTTCTACCGTATCTTCTTATTAAAGACTAGGTTATAGATAAAATCTTCGTAGTAGGCTATATCTTTTAACCGGAACTTTATCGGGCTGGCCGTTCCTTCTATTATTATAATAACGTCTCTATACCCTTAAATCGGCACCGTTATAGTGCCGGCGATTATAACGTTATCGGGGCGGGCCGGTCTATAATCTATAAATCTGCTTTTATTATAGAAAATATAGGATATAGTACCTGAGTCTAATATAGCGGACTGCCGTAAAGGATATACGGCGGCTAAGAGGGCGGCCTCCGGAGCTTCTAGCCGGCGTGGCTCGGAATAGACGGTATTTAACGCCTTGCCTTACCCTTTATAGAATATATTTATAAGCTTTTCCGCTATATATAGTCACGCCTCCTCGAGGGCTTTATTATTATTATTATTATCGCCGTTACCGCCGCCGCCACCGGTTTTATTATTATTATCTATGACTTTATATTTAGTAGTGGCGGCGGCGGTCCTCTTCTTCTTATTCCGGGACCTAATCTTCTTTATAGTATGCTATAGATCCCGGTTTATCCTAAGGGACTTCTCCACGAGCCTCCTAATAGGGTCGTTAGCTTAAAAACCCTCCAGCACTAACTCCGGGAATAGTATCTAGTAGCCCTATAGGTCATGGCCGCGCCGGTAGTACGCGGGGTACTCGTCCTTATAGAAGAGTAATTACCGGCGCTTAGAGCTTATACGGTTAGTTAACTTACCTTTAGGGTAGGCACTACGGCCCTACTAGGCTCCGGTACGGTTACCGGTCCGGTTAGCCCTCCCGGCCTGTTATAGTCTGTTATTATTATCGCCTAGGTTTAAGGCCGGGAAGGCTATAGTTCTATGGCTTCGAGTTGGCGGTATATTAAGTTATTCCGCCGCCTTCTTCCCTTCCGCGATAAGGGCTATCGCCGACACTATTTTAAGGTTTAGCGTTACTTCCTTTATATCCACCTAGTTACCCAGGGCAGGTCGTATAGCGTTAAAGAAATTATTAATCTAAATCTCCCGGGGCTTATTATATATCCCGATATCGTGATAGTCCTAAAGCCGGTTATACTAATCGTCTAGCTAGGCGCCTACCTTCCGGGGGTTAATAGGAGGCTTATTCTTATATAGGTCGTAGTTCCTTTAGGAGTCTTTTATACGGGTCGCGATATAGGGTACGGCGTCGGCTTATACTGCTTCGTAGATCTTTTCCGGGGTCGTGCCCTTTATTAGG
The DNA here is from genome assembly GCF_042370955.1 of Sodiomyces alcalophilus JCM 7366. Taxonomy (NCBI): domain Eukaryota; kingdom Fungi; phylum Ascomycota; class Sordariomycetes; order Glomerellales; family Plectosphaerellaceae; genus Sodiomyces; species Sodiomyces alcalophilus. Next base: position 3,910,127 of record NW_027263535.1, on the reverse strand, counting down.
GCCTTCCGTCTTTTCGCTACGATAAACTCTTCTACCCACTTAAGTATACCGTTAATACCCTTCTAATAGGTCTTATAGTCTTTACGATCTTCTTTATATCGGCGGTAGTCTTTGGTATAGGCGGCCTTGCCTGCTACTGTTAGCTCGGAGATATTAATAGGTTGCTAGTTAACGTTAGCGATAGAGGCGTAAGAAGCAAATTCGGGACGTGTGGCTCGTAGCGGCCTTAGGGCTGGATCGTTAGGGCGTAGAAACTCCTAGACTCCGTTACTACGGGCCCTGACTTTATAGAGGCGCTTCTATAGCTCCTAGTCTTTATGGCTTATATAGATAGTCGTATTTAAGGTTATAGTGGTTATAGATATAGGCAGCTCGGCGTAAAATAGCTTTAAAAGGTTATCGAGTAAAAATAAGACTCTTAATTATTATAAACAGCGTATAACTTAATTATATAAAATAAGCGATCGGTCTATTAATTTAATTAACTCTGTGTAAATCTCTGATCGTAGTGCTAAATTCCTGCCTTTATTCCTGCGGCAGATCCACTCCTACTTTCGGGCCCGGAATAACCCGCTCCGGACCTGCTTTGGGCCAGCCTATGCGACACCCCCGGTTTACTATTTGTTGTCTACTCAGTCCATTTTTGGAAGGTTACGCGACCACGTGCATAAGTAAGATCTTAGCCGTATATGCTGCGTACCTGTACCTCACGACAAGCCTTAATCTCTGAGTACCACTATTTACAGCCGCCCTGTCTGGTATTTACAGCCCTCTCTATCCTATTTCGGAAGGTTACGCGAGCGCGCGTAGTAGCCTGTATACGCCACTATCTTGGCTGCAGATGTCGCGTACCGGTACATACCCCGGATCACGATAAAATTTTCATAGTGTTAAGACTGCCGCTATTTACTATGATTTATCTCGAATGCTCTATACTATAAAATCACTGCTATTTTTTGATTATTTTCATTATCTTTAAGTATCTTAGAATACCTGATATCCTTAACCTGTCCGAGGGCTAAAAAGAGGGTGGAAAAGTAGTGGAAAAGGGTAGTGGAAAAGGGTAGTGGAAAAGGGTAGTGGAAAAGGGTAGTAGAAAAGGGTGGTGGAAAAGGGTGGTGGAAAAGGGTGGTGGAAAAGGGTGGAAAAAAAGGGTGGAAAAGAGTGGTGGAAAAGGGTGGAAAAGAGTAGTAGAAAAGAGGGCGGAAAAATTTTCTTATAAGGTCACGTAATTAGTCACGTAATTAGTCACGTAATCAGTTATATAACTAGTTACGTAACTAATTACACGCCGTATTATATTATATTAAGGTGTACGTGTAATTAGCTCCAAGTCACGTGACTAGTCACGTGACTGATTACGTGACTTTACGAGACAATTTTTCCGCCCTCTTTTCTACTACTCTTTTCCACTACTCTTTTCTACCCTTTTCCACTACCCTTTTCCACCACCCTTTTCCACCACCCTTTTCCACTACCCTTTTCTACTACTCTCTTCTACCTCTAAGTAGGTAGACATAATATATTCGTATTACCTAGAGGTTTATATACAGAAGGTTATTATAAGTAGTGAATTTATAGTTATAGATATCAGAGATAAGATTAGGTGAGAAAGTCTTATCCTAATATATACGTACCGGTACGCGATATCTGCAGCCAAGATCGTGGCGTATGCAGACTACTACGCGGGCTCGCGTAACCTTCCGAAATAGGATAGAGAGGGCTATAAATACCAGACAGGGCGGCTGTAAATAGTGGTACTTATATAAATAGGATGGATTCTCTAAATAAGAGGGCGAGGTTCCTGCTCTATATATCTACGGGGGAACCTCGGGCTATCTAAGGTTAGGCACTATACTAGGTATAGCGCTAGGACGGTATAAGTACCGGTCTTCCGCCCCCCTCCCCCCCGTATTCGGTCTTACGAGTCGCCTTAAGCTCTTTCTAGCTAGAATAATCCACTATATTTCTATAACCCGAAATTAGGTGGGTTTCTAAGGTTTTTCAATATATATATATATACACAAACAAAAGAATAAGTATAAGACACGCTATTTAATTACCTTAGCCTATTATTAAAGCTATCACTACTCTACGCGGGACCGTGATATCTACCTGGTTATTATTATAATTACTGCCGTAATTACTATTACTGCTTTAATTAATAATGCTACTACGACGAGTGCTGCTACTGCTGCTAATAGCTCGGAGACTCTTATTATAACAGCCTAATCCAAAACTGACTGCCAGGCGCCTATTAATTTAATAGAGGCGGCTCGAACCGGGGCTCGAGCCGAGGCTTAAGGGGCCGAGGCGCCGGTAGCGGCGGTATACGACACGGATCGTGGTATGGGTGTTGTTAAGGAGTAACGCCCTGCGATAGAACCGGCGCCCACTAATTTTATATAGAAAAGGATTTAGTCCGGGCTGTCTAAGTCCTACCGGGCCCCGATTAAGTCGCCTAACTCTGTTAACGCTGCAGAACTATCTTAACGGCGTTAGCGATCGTCTTAGAGTCGACTGCGGTTTTCCGACCCGGGGTTATTATTTTCTTCAGGGCCTTTTATTGCCTCTACCCCCTCTTCCGGGCGGCAGGTGGTTCTACCCGCTCCTAGGCCCATAGGACCCTCTTTATCAACATGGATTATGTATATATAATAAAAAGCTCGCCGTAGAACTCTTCGGCCGGCTCCGAATCCTCGATATTTACCGGTATTAGCTACGGCTCATTTTTAATCATGCTCTGCCCTAGAACCTCGGGGTCGGGTTCTCGAAGGTTATCTTAAAGAGCACGAATATCGGGCTAGAATATAGGTAAAAAGTCAGTTATTTAAATAGAGTCAGGACGCGGTATAGGGAAGGTAACCTACTAGAGACTGATTAAGCTACTAGTGGCGATGTATATAGTTAATGGTTATATTAATCGATTATTATAGGCGTTAGAGGAGCTTATGCCGTTAGGGCAGCCAGAACTACGCTCGAAAAGACCCGCTATAAGGCGGTAGCTCTTTCGGCCTCGCGGACTTTAATTAATCTTAATAAACGTTAAAGGCTTTAAGATAATACTACTATAGTAGATTAAGGGCCTTATAGCTAACCCTTAAAATTAACGGCTTTATAGTATCGCATCTATAATAGGTCGGTAGCGTTAATCTTACTAATAAACTAATCTCTAGCTTTAGCCTCGCCGCCTTATTTTTAACTATCTTATGGATCGTTATTAATAGAAGATAGCCGTCGGCGAGCCAGTTCCGAAGATAGGTTTTAAGCTTAGCGTAGGAGAACTCTAATCAGCTAGTTTTTCTGATACCGTAATTACGTTACTAATTAACGCCGAATTTATAGAACTATTAGCGCCACGGTAGCCACTGGTTCTATAAATAGGTCACGATATCTATAAAAGAGGTTAGCTTTTAAAGCAGTAAAATAGGGCTTATTTAGGGCAGATCACTATCCTGGCTGCCGCTCTTCGAACCGCTATAGCAGCTTCCTCCACGCCTTCGAAAAGGCGTCCTCGGTAGCTACCTATACGCAGCACTTCTATACGTATAGGAGCCTATCGGGACTATACTCTATAAATAGATCTAATACCATAACGAGTGAATTTAATGGGTTTTTTAACGATTAAGTAGCCGGGCCGTCGACTATGACTTCGTTAATAAGGCTAAGGCCTCGAATAACGGCGGTGGATGAGTTATTATCGTGATCTTTTATAGCGGCGTTATTATTAAATTCCTTATTATCGAGGTCTTCTGGATCAGTCGAAGGAGCTATTATAATAACGCGTCAGAATCAAAATAGTAGAAATTCTTTATCCAATAGAATCCTTAGCTTAAAGTAGGTTAAAATAAAACTAGATCTAAAATAGTAAGTGGCCGGAGTGGATTAAAATAAAGCTATACCTTTTTAAGTGTCTAAGTCTTTACCGCCTTCACGTAAGCGGATTTCCACTAAGCAGCTACCTTATAGTGGACCCAGCCACTTCTTCTTAATATATAACACCACGTTTTTTATAATATACTATATATGCAACTATAAGTAAGCCGTTAAAAAGACTATAATTAGGGCGTTCCGGAGGGCCTATTCGTAGTCCGTTATCACTACCTCCGGCGGGCGTATCTTCTCCTCCTTTATTACCCTTTTTAGGCGCTCTAGAACCTATCTAAACGCCTCCTTATCTTTACTCGATACTAGGGTAAAGTAGTAATTAAAGGACCTGTGGGTTAAGATCACGCTAGTTACCTAGAAGAGCGGTATATTAAAGCGATTAACCTATACCTATTAGATAAACGCCCTCCAACCGAATGTTGCTTAATCGAGACTCTCTTTATAAGTATTATTTATTATTAATAGCGCCGAATTCCTTTTCCACTAGTTAAAGTGCTCACGATATGTCTAAAAAGCGGTATCAATCCTGCCCTTTAAGGAGTAATAGGTATTTATATATAGGGCTTCTAAGCCCTCTGCCTATAGCTCCTTTTAGAAATATTATATTACCGATATCAGGCCGTATTTCTGCCTCTGAAGATCCCTCTTAAACTTACGGATATCCTGCTCCGTTAATAATAGGTTTATACAGCCTAGTTCTTTAGCCCTAGCCCTGATCTAGTTACTAATATCAGAAGCACTTAGCCTATTAGTAGAATAGAGGTCTTGTACCTAATCGCGAACCTAAACTCTCCCGCCGATTATATACCAGCTTACACTCCGTAGGTATAATGCTGCCCGTTAAGTGCCTCTGGTTAACGGTTCGTGGTTATATAGATAAGTATTAGGGAAGTAAACCTAATAATCCCCGAGATAAGTAAGCTCGCCTCGCTACTAGTATCTAGTTTTAACTGTTTTGGCTATTTTAAGCTGGGCCGCCACGATCGTAGGCGAGGATAAGGCGGAAGAGCTCTCCGGTTACTATTTTTTCTATTGGACGGATATTAATAGTGTACCCGAGGCTAGCGTAGTGCTGTTATACGAGCTTTAGGAGCTCGAGGTGGTCTATATGCTTTAGTCTAAGGTTAGACATACTAACGGCGATTATAGCAGGTATAGCGATATAAATAGAAGGGATTTCATAGCAAAAAAGAACTCTATAGTCATTACATTAGTATATTAATTAAGCCACTATATATGCGGCACTGTTTAGTAGCATTACAGCTATTAATACAATATCCTGCGGCTTTATACGTGGTTGGTTGAAACGGTAATATAGTAGCTGGCTTTAATTCGAGAGGCTGACGTTTAGGAGGCTGGCTTTTTAGGAGGCTAGAGGCTACTCGTACTTATTCTTTTGTTTATTTATATATATATCGAGAAACCTCCGAAACCCACCTAATTTCGGGTTATGGAGATATAGTAGATTATTCTAGCTAGACAGAGTTTAAGTCGACCCGGAAGACCGAATAGGGGGGGCGGAAGACCGGCACTCGGATGGTACGGGCACTAGTCTAGCACTATACTGCTTTAGTGCTAGTATAGAGTTAGTATTAATCCACCGCTATACGGGTTTAGTGCCCGTATACAGAGCATTAAAGAAAAAATACAAATTACAAATTACATTATAAATTACATGTAATGTAATGTAATTTATAATGTAATTTGTAATGTAATTTATTTTTAAAACATTATATTACATTATATTACATTATATGTAACTTATAATGTAATTTTGTAATGTTAGAAGAAAAGTTATAGTTTTTTTAAGTATATATTAAGGCGGTATTTTAGAATATATACTATATATAATATTATATATACTATTCTAGGATTATATTAATAATTATAGACTATAGATAAGACGATAAATACTAAACCCGTTATATATATAGTAAGAAAAGATAGTTATAATACTTAATATATTAAGATATATAGTATAAAACATTATTATATACTATATTATAAGCTAAATAAGAATATAATAGTAATATATCTCTTATATAGTCTTATATTTTATAGGGCATATTCTTAATACCTTTAAATATTCAAGTTATGTCTTCCTTTAGTATTAAAATACTAGTACCTATATACCGATACTTTTAAATAGGTAGTTAGCTATAGTAAAGGTTTAGCTATAGTAACTTTAGGGTACGGTTAGTCCCACTAGGGCACTTGGTTATTCCGACTAGGGTCCTATGTTGATAGCCGGTGACACCCGCCCGCGCGTTCCGCTTATACCCAGATACTTTCATATACTATAAGATATCCGCTTAATTGATCGCAAAGACGATACACTTAATTAATCGAAACGACGATACATACGCTTAATTGATCGTAGCGACGGTCCCGACGATACACTTAATTAATCGTAACGACGATACGCTTAATCGATCATAGCGACGGTCCCGACGATATACTTAATTAATCGTAACGACGATACGCTTAATCGATCGTAGCGACGCTTATTCATCATAACGACGATACGCTTAATACGTGTCTATAAGTATCTAGGTAAAAAGAGCAGTCGTGACGGCTGGCGTCAGGTGTTGGCAGTACTGCCCTAGTCGGAATAACTAAGTGCCCTAGTCGGACTAACCGTACCCTAACTTTATAGTATCTATAAAAGATAACTATATAATAATTTATAATTAACTCGTATATAGTATATATATTAGAACTAGCTTACTCTACTAGTTATACCCTATATAGCTTTATTAAAAGCTACTTTCGTAATAGGCTCTGTTTCGAGACTAATATAATACCCTTATACGAAGCTAGGTGAAAGATAAGATCCATAATCTATAATTATAGTATAATACAGAGTCTATGTTAATAAGTAGTTATATTAAGTATAGATAATAATATATAGGATAATAAATATACTTAGTCTTATTATATATATATCTATATATATATATAGTAAGTGTTTAGAAATTGAAGAATTATAATTCCAAATATCAAAGCACTTACTGGACTGGTATAGTCTAATATAGAAAGAATAGTATATATACTATAATTAAGTCGTTATTCTAAATACTAGCTATATTATACAGGAATAAAAGACCTATCTTAAGCTCTTAAAGTTCTGGTTATGATTGACTCGCTAGCTAAGATTATTATTATTATTTAAAAGCAAATAGTTTAAGTATTTAGAAGTCTATTATCTAGACCTTATAGGCCCTATATAATAACCTTATATAGCTAGCCAGATGTTGAAACTTATTTATAATTATAAGATACAGTTAATTATACTAGACTAGTTAGCTACTCTACCCGGACAGTATTACTAGTACTATATACTAGTTATTATTAGCTTTAAGTATATATACGGTCTTTTATATATTATATTTAATATATTATATATAAGTATCACGATAGGAAAGCTCGTATACTTAGTTAAGCAGAAGATATTATAGAAAGGTTCGGTGGTTTAGAATCCCCGAGTAGCTATTATATCGTCTTCGACTAAGCGCTGACTTTAAACTAAGCCTTTAAGTTATAATATTAAACTATATCTCTTAATATAAATAATAAGATAGGATTAGGCAGGTGGTCCGTATATAGCTATCGGTCCGATTATATACCGGCAGCTCTACTATCGTCTTATTATAATCAGATACTTAAGTGACTAATAATAATAGTAAATGCTTAATTACACCTAGCAGTAATAAGATTAAATAACTATATATAATAATAATAGTAATAATAATAAAGAATTAGTATAAATATACAATTTATAATAATAGCTATATATATATAATTATATTAATCTAGATACATACATATATATATATATATATATATATAAGAATAGGTATAAAGAGTAGTATAAGCCCTAGGGGTATTACCTTACCCAGATATAGTAGGTACTCTACTTAGGGTAGTACTATCTAATAATAGAGAGTTAAGAATCGAATAAAAGTAGAATATATCCCTTTATATATATCTGGCTTAGTAAGCTAAGAGAGTGTGAAACTTAATATATTTATATATATATATTTAAAATACTTTTTATTTATATATTTACTTTTACCTTAATATATATAGGGTTATTCTAAATCTATAATTACAGTACTTATTCTTCGTTCAAGGCCTTAATACCTTTGGACTATAATGGTTTTATTTCGAGAATGGGTAATGTGATTCTATAAATAGACTTTAATATCTATACATTAACGGCTATATTAAAGATAAGCTGCTATATATTACCCCTAGACCGACGTCGAGGACTATTATACTAGATATACTTTTTTATTTATAGATAAGGTAAATAGTCTCTAAGGGTTTACGTAATAAAGTAGCTATTTATATAATCCAGACTAGTTATAGGCTACTAACTGGATATACATAATTTATAAGTATCTTATCTTATTTAGTAGAATTTATACTACGTATATATTAACATTTATAACCTGTCTAACTTAGTAAACTATTAATAAGTATAATCCCCTATAGTAGATATGATAACCTGCTATTATCTACCTATTCCTATTTGTATAGCTAATATTAACGGAGTAGGTATAATATCTTAGCTAATATTATATATTATATCTAACATATATATTAACTACTTATAGTAGCTAGTAAATGGATAAATAATTTTAAGAGAATCTTAATATATATTCTGTATAATATATAGTATTTATAGGCTATATATATATATATATATATATATATCTATCGAATACTAAATATATATATATATAAAATACTATAATCTATTAAGGATCTAGAACATATACTAATTTAACTAGTATATATCGTTTAATATATTAGAAAAGTATACTATAAAAAATGTGATTTTTGCCTTATATTACAAAATTATATTACAAATTATATGTAATGTAATGTAATGTAATATAATTTATTTTGGAAAAATTACATTATACATAATATAATGTAATTTCTAATATAATTTTTTAATGCTCTGCCCGTATAGTCCTAGCACTAATCTGGTGCTATATGGTTAGGTCCTGCTATAGTGCCGGATAGTAGAGTATAGCATATACCCCGGGAGAGATAAAGCCCTGTGTCCCGCGGGCTTCCCCTCGGTATATAGTCTACGTTATCTAACTTAGACCCGGCATAGCCGATTATTATACTAATAATAAGTTATAGATATTTAGGTAGATTGGGCTACGAGTAGTAGGCTATACGCGCGGAAGAGAGGAATATTAAGTAAATAACTGTTGAATTCGTAAATCCGTAGGGTTACTGCTTGTTTCGCGAACGTGTAAAGAACGGACTTCTGGGATCTCTTGCTGGATACGGGGCTGGCAAAAGACCCTGGAAGATTGGGTGGCGACTGTTACGTTAACAGCCTACGCGACGATTATCACGCTACGTTATTAGCTTAAGTAATAACCAAGATATCGTATTTACGATAGTTAGTGTATTTATATAATATATATTATAAGCGAAGTATATATACACGTATAATACGTATAGTATTATAGTATAGGTTTAGCTGCTTATAAAGTAGACGTCTAGTTATATAGCTATAAGTATATACTGTTTATTTTGACTTAGATATTATACTTATTATTATTATAATTATTACTTATTATAAGTATAATATTAACACCCCCCCGTAAGCTGACTCTTATATAATAAGTGCAGCTTAGTCAGGTTATAGTTATAGTTATGTTATGTTATAGCGCAGTAATCCTAGTCTATCTAAGACTAGAGTATATAGAGGAAAGAATGTAAAAAACCTCTTCTTTTTAATTGAAGGGAAAATTTAGAAACCCTTGTTATTATTATGGTTTGTTATTTAAAGGAAAATTCAGAAAAACCTTTGATATCTAGGAAAACCCGAAGGTAAAAAACTTAGTTATATCCCCTTGTAAAGAACAAAGAATACTAAGTATTAAAACCTAGTATTTTAATTCTTTAATATTATTATAAGGCAGCAAATCATACTCAGGCAACGTATTGTCCTTGTGACTTACGGTATATAACTGTAAAGGGTATTATAAGTCTCTTTTACTAAACCTTTAGTTATTATCTTAGCTGTATTAAATTTCGTATTTATATATACGATGTTTATGTTATTATTATATAGCTGTTGCCTGTAGTAGTGATACTGCCTATCGATATTCTTTACCCGTTTATGAAATTCAGGGTTTTCGGCGAGCTTCTTTACACTCTTACTATCTATTAAGATAGTAGGAATCTCGAGAGTATTATTATTATTATTATTATTATTATTATTATTATTATTATTATTATTATTATTATTATTATTATTATTATTATTATTATTATTATTATTATTATTATTATTATTATTATTATTATTATTATTATTATTATTATTATTATTATTATTATTATTATTATTATTATTATTATTATTATTATTATTATTATTATTAGTATTATTATTATTATTATTATTATTATGATTATTATGATTAT